>NW_022170249.1:55007518-55120590 GCF_008802855.1 Photinus pyralis
TACCAAAAGGGGGGGGGGGGGTTGAGGGAGGGACTTGTTTTATCCTTCATGGTAATCTACTCTAATGAATGAACTCAATGAAAGGAATTACCTTTTACCAATCATAGTCTTCCTCCTCGGCCCATTATCGTGATCGCTTACAATTACTTATATCTCAAAAGCGGATTGTCTGGAAAGGGTACTCACAAAAGGTGATTGGGACGTCTGGAAGAAATATACCTTTTGGTGATGGCATAATTTATGAGCGAAACGGTTTGTCGAAGGAGAGTACACACAAAGAAAATGAATCCACTGAACGAGACATACCTATCTATTGGTGAAGTCCAACCGAATATCTTGAAAACGAAGTGTCATAAGAGGGCACTCATAAAGTGCAAGTATTAATTTTAACACCTCATGTTGGGCCAAGACAGTGAGAGGGAAGAAAATTAATAAGGTTGAGAAATGTAAAGAACCACAAATTACATTTTTTAGGAGAGGAGAGAAAGAAATAGACTTCAGCAAAAATTAAAGATTAAATAAATAAATTTAGATATTTATTTCTATATGTATACTTGTGTAAATTTATTTTCAAGTCCAGCAACGTAAAAGATGGGGTATTTTCAAAAATTACTATAAACACGAAACTTTAAATTAGTGTATCTCCTAAACTATACCTGTTAGGGGGCCAAATAAAATATCAAATTAAAGGTATTTATACACTACACTTTTTAATAATGGATGATTTTACCTAAGTATTGCCGTTGGCGGGTTTTTTGAGGAAAATCGAAAAAAAGCAGAAATTTTTGCAGATTTTTGACCACAGAAACTTCTCCCGACGTCAGTCGAATTGGAAAACTTGGATTTTTCTCTCTCTTTACCATTTAAACAAGTCGGAAAAATAAAATCTTCTACCGGACCTTTTGTAATCAGAAAGTACAAATTGACTGGACTATTAGTCCCCAGATACAAAATTTCGTCGAAATCAGAATTTTTTTCGCACCCCCAGGTATGGATGCTCCCATTCGGGGTAGGAATGTTGAATTTTTTTTCCAAAATCCGATAGGGCATATCCGAAAACCTATTCAAAGACGTGCCACTCATCTTTGTAACTCTTATGGTTGCTGAGAAAAAACTTAAAGAAGAAATCCAAATTTCACCATTTCTTTGGGGGTGGCTCCCAAACGAAACATGTTGGACCCTCGATTTATTTAGACAAAGTTCTTGTCTTGATCCCCTCTATCATCCAATTTTTTTTACATACGGTCATGTAACACCTTGTATATGGTAAATATGGCATATTGTACTTTAGTAAATGTGTTGGTTTGTATTTTTAAGATTAGGTAAGGATGATTATAAAAAACTGTTCAACAATTTTGTTCCTTAACTCATAAAGTATGTACACAACAAATTTCGTGGAATTTTCTCTATTTTCCTTGTCCGGTCAAGAATTGTAATGGAACTCGACTAAAGCACGAACTTCGTATTTATATGCCACGCAATGGGCACAACGTCCTTGTCCTAATATAAGCTACAGTCTGTCCAAGCCAGAAAATTCCGGTTAGTTCCGAAGGTATGCCAGAAAAACCGAAGATTTCCGGTTTTGTTTTTAATTTTTTCTGTTATTTGTACAGATACAAAAAATAGCAAAAATACTTTCTTATTGCCACTATTTGAGCTCCATAATAGCGTTGAGAGATTTTCAATTCAACGTTTCTTTTCGGAAAAATCATCAACTTTATGTTGCTGTAGTGTGGTCACTATTCAGCGTTTAGAATAGAATTAAATAACACTAATAATATTTTTATATTTGATTAAATGACATATTCAAATTATCACCATGTAAACTAAAAAACTACTGTTTCAGATCCACCCATGGATCGCCACAGTACTCCCCCGCCAGTGCATGCTAATGCACGATTTAACGTCACGTCAGCGATTTGTTCGTTGGTTTGACAATTCTTTCCGCTTTTGTGATCATTGGGTATCTGCGAATCTCACCTTAGGTTTATCTGGCATTTCGATGAAACTATGCGGTGTCGGGCCAGAATGTGAGGAAGTTTGAGTGTAATCATTACTCTCGCAAAAGTATGGTTTTAGTCGGTTGATGGAAACATGTCTGAGTTTTCCTTTAACTTCTATAGTGAAATGTTTATCATTTCGATCTCGCACTTCATAGGGGCCTTCGTATGGTGCTTGTAATGGAGATCGTACGTAGTCTTTCCTTACCAGTACGTGTGAGCAGCTAGACAACTCTCGAAACACAAAGATGTCGGATTGTTTGGCGTGGTTGGTCGCAGGAATGGGTTGCATTTCATTGAAATGTTTGCGTAATTGTACCACAAACTCTGATTGTATTGATTGAGAGCTCTGGTCGCAGGTTACGAAGCAACTTGGTAAATTTATAGTTGTTCCATATACCAGTTCTGCCGACGTTGAATTGAAGTCCTCGCGGAATGCCGTGCGTAATCCTAACAAGACAATCGGAAGTATCCGTGTCCAATTCTGCTGGTTGTGACATGTGATTGCGGTCTTCAAAGTCCTATGCCATCTCTCGATGAGACCGTTGGCTTGCGGGTTGTATGCAGTTGTGCGTTGTCGTTTAAATCCTATTAATTTACCGAGTTCAGAAAATAAGGCCGATTCAAATTGGCGACCTTGGTCGGTGACAACGGTAGTTGGTGTCCCGAATCGCGTTATCCAATTGTCAAATACGGCACGAGCTACTGTTTCTGCTCGGATGTCTGCAACGGGTACTGCCTCGACCCATCGCGTATATCGGTCAATTAACGTTACGCAGTATCGCTTATCTTCAGACGTTGGTAGTGGGCCTATTATGTCTAGATGGATGTGTTCAAATCTCCTGATATTTTCTGGAAATTTTCCAACTTGTGATTTTACGTGGCGTGTTATTTTTGCAATTTGGCAGTTGGGGCACGTTTTTGTCCAGTGATGGATGTCGCGTTTCATATTATGCCATACAAAATTTTTTGTTATGGTCTTTATGCCGGATCTTATACCTGGGTGAGCTAATTTGTGGACGCTTTCAAAAACTGTTCTTTGGAACTTCTTCGGTACGTACGGGCGTTGGTGTCCTGTTGAAACGTCGCAGTAAATTGTTTTATTTGTTCCAAGTATCGAGATCCGTTTGAGTTGCAACGTTGTACTTCCTTGTAAAAGTTTTGTGAGCTGGTCATCCGTCGTTTGTGCATCTGCGAGCTCCTCATAATTAATGGTACTAGGAATTGATAATTGTTCCACTCGCGAAAGTGTGTCCGCTACCACGTTATCTTTACCCGAAATATGTTGGATATCTGTGGTGAATTGGAACACTAAATCGAGGTGTCTCTGTTGTCTTGGGGATGCCTTCTCCGGTTTTTGTCGGTAGGCATATGTGAGCGGCTTGTGATCCGTAAATAATGTGAACGGACGGCCTTCTATTATGGGTCGAAAGTGTTTAATGCTTGAATACGCTGCCAATAATTCCCTGTCGTATGCGCTGTATCGACGTTGCGTGTCGGTAAGTTTTGCGGAAAAAAAACTGAGGGGCTGCCAATGGCCTCGTACTGCCTGCTGGACGACTGCACCAATCGCTATGTCCGATGCGTCTACCATTACTGCTAGTTTAGCTTCAGGTATTGGGTGAGCCAAAACTGTTGCTTCTGCTAGTTGTCGTTTGGTCTCTTCGAATGCTGTGCGACAGCTGGTGGACCATTCTATCTTAGTTTTGTCATTTTTTGTAGAACCTTTCAAAAGATCAGTGAGTGGTGCTTGTTTCGAGCAGCTTGCGGTAAAAACTTTCTATAAAAGTTCAGCATACCTAGGAATCTTCTTAGGTCCTTAACGGTTCGTGGTGGTTTATAATCTACGATGGCTTGTACACGTCCTTGTGCCGGTCCAATTCCATTCTCATTAACAGAATGCCCGAGAAATGTAACTTCGGGTTGCCCAAATACGCACTTTCCTGTGTTGATGACAAGGCCATACTGTTGAAGACGTTGGAAAACTTGTTCGATGTGTTTCAGATGTTCTACGTCGTTTGTAGAAGCGATTAAAATGTCGTCAATGTAAGAAAAACAAAAATCTAATCCGCGTAAAACCGAGTGTATAAACCGTTGAAATGTTTGTGCTGCATTTCGCAAACCGAATGTCATGCGAGTAAATTCAAACAAC
This sequence comes from Photinus pyralis, assembly GCF_008802855.1. Classification (NCBI taxonomy): domain Eukaryota; kingdom Metazoa; phylum Arthropoda; class Insecta; order Coleoptera; family Lampyridae; genus Photinus; species Photinus pyralis. The sequence goes on from NW_022170249.1 coordinate 55,011,671, forward strand.
CCGAACGGTGTTGATATGGCGGTTTTGGGGACATCGCTTGGTTCAACTGGTATTTGATGATACGCTCTCACTAAATCCAGTGTGGAGAAGATCTTGCATCCATTCAGATTGTGTGTAAAATCACTTAGGAGTGGTATGGGGTACCTATCGGGGACTGTGACCGCATTTAGACCACGGTAATCTCCACAGGGTCTCCACTGGCCGTTAGTTTTCTTAACTAATTGAAGTGGACTGGCCCATTCGCTATCCGATGGCCGGCAAATTCCTTGGGACATCATGAACTCGAATTGATCCTTAGCGATTTTCAGTTTTTCCGTAGAAAGTCTTCTTGTTTTTGATGTTACTGGTGCACCTTTAGTTTCAATAACATGTGTAACGTTATGCTTCACAGTGTCGGGCGAAAATATTTTCTCCACTGTTATATCTTTGAACTTACGTAGTAATGTTACGATGCTGTGGTTGCCTATGTTATCTGAGATAGGAGTGAGAGACAATGGTGTATTGATTTTAGATATTTGTGCGAGTGAATGAATTGAACTTAACGGATCGATGATGCGAGTAGTGTTATAAGGCCGATTCTAACTCAAAAGTCACTAGAAAAGTCACTAGATGTGAAAAAAGTCACTAGAAAAGTAACTAGGTTTGAAACTCTGCTCAAAGTCACTAGAAGGTCACGAGAGGTTTGAAACTCTGCTAACAGTCAGTAGAAAAGTAACAAGGTTTGAAACTCTGCGTCACTAGAGAGGTTTGAAACTCTGCTAGTGATATAGGGGTCGATTCTAAATCAAAAAGTCACTAGAAAAGTAACTAGGTTTGTAACTCTGCTGGCGAGGTTTGCGTCAGTGCTAAGGTCAAGGGATCGAGGTTTGCGTCGGAGCTAAAGTATCGGAGGTTTGTGTCCGAGCTAAGAGTTGAACGCGGGTTGTGTCCTGAACTAAAGTGGGTCTAAGCTAACGCGTTCTCAAAGTCAGAGCTAAAGTAAGTCGGTTTGTGCCTGAGGGTTGTGTTGTCGATGGTAGTGTACGGCCGATTCTAAATCTCACTAGATGAAAAATCCCCCTAGAAAAGTCACTAGAATTGAGTGGTTCTGAACTGTGGTAGCGGGGTTTGCGCCTGTGTTAACGTCAAGGGGGTCGAGGTTTGTGCTCGAGATAAAGTATCGGAAGTTTGCGTCCGAGCTAAAGTAATTCGGTTTGCGCCTGAGGGTTCTTGTCGATGGTAGTGTACGGGTGATTCTAAATCACACTAAAATCCCCCTAGAAAAGTCATTAGGATTGAGTTGTTCTGAACTGCGCTAGCGAGGTTTGCGCCTGTGGTAACGTCAAGGGGGTCGAGATAAAGTATCGGAGGTTTGCGTTCGAGGTAAAGTAATTTGGTTTGTGCCAGAGTCGAGGGTTCTTGGGGTTTGCGTCCGAGCTATTTGGGTCGGAGGTTTGTTGTCAGGTTACGGTGAAGTTTCAAGGTCGTTTAAGGCAATTTGATCGTGGTGGTTTACTTCCGGGATAGGATAATTTGATCGGGGGGCCTTCAAGTAACTAGGTTTGTATCTGTGCTGCGTGGGTTCGAATGTTTTGCTTGTACGGTTCTGGACTGGGGTTTGTAAAACTAGTAAAGCTACTCTCGATAATGTATGGGTCGAAATCACACTAAGTTGCTTTCGAGGTTTGCGTCCGGGCTAACAATTCTATCTCCGTGCAGAAATCTATTACTGTAGATTTCAAGGTCACACTTTGGAAATATAAGGTGAGCTGCAGAACGTTTTTTTTCATTCAGTCCGATAGTGCTTTCCAAACAGTTAAAAAATGGATCTTAATGCGCTCAACAATGGAACATTCTGTAAAGCATTTAAGAACGTAAAGGATATGGAAGTGGAGGAAAAGTTTAAAATTCTGAATATCGATATCATAAACACAAAGTATGGTGACCGAATAGTACTGGAAACAGAAAATTATAAATGCGTACTCCCACTGCGGTTCTACGAGTATTTCAAAGTAGGTAATCGGCTGAGCGAGTTCCAAGAATCCTTGAAGACAAACGAGGTGTTCATTACAAGTGCAGGACCGTTAGGAAAGACCACAAACTTAAAATTTATGTAAACATTAGCTATTTTTGAAAAAAGATTATGTAAATAGTGTTGTAAATAAAACCATTAGACTACAAATAATCGTGTTTCATTAAGAAAAAAAAATGCCATTCTTTGAATTCCATCCCGCCTCTTGTGTTGAAACATTTAGTTTGCGCTGCAATCCCCCCCGAAGGTGTGGGTTGCGAATATCCCTTGGATCGTTAAATGGGCTCCAACCACAACGTACCTACCTTTGGTGCGGCAAAACGACGAAGGGCATCGAGGGAGATTCAAGTTGTTTTGCGTCCCTGTAATCAATAATTCGCCCGTTACGATAAAGTTTCAATCATGACCTCCACCGGAGCGGTTGGTGGTGGAGGCAGTTTAGGTGATCTCATCGTTTCCAGCAATTTGAGGGATTACGTTCAACTTTTAAAAAAAGAAAATTGGAGAATGAAAAAAATCGTTTATTGAAGGTACTAAAAAACTCACCAGGCAAACAGAAAATCTGTAGCAGACCCTCATTCTAACCGCGCTACGGATGTGTGTCCACTACATTTTCTGTTCTGTAAAAACAAGAAAACAATTACTTTTTAACGTAGTATCTAAATGCCCCAACTCAAAAGGTATCAGAGTAATGTTGTATACTTAACACAATCGTGGGGCGAATTGATTTTGATGACAGGGGCCTCTATTTCAATGGAATCCCATTTTGATACGAATTTACCTAAGAGACATCACGTTGTTTACCACAGCGTTTATTTCTGGAGCCAACACCAACGTGTCGTTGATGGCCGTTGTTGATCGACAGGTGGCTTTAGAAACGTTTGTTGCGAAATTTTCGCGCCCGATGCTCGAAACGTTGAGAATTTTCGTGATGTCATATTGCGTGTGACTCGCGCGCGCATTTTACGTTTAACTACAGTAAATAGGAGGCAAATTGCGATCGTAGCGGAAAACTAAAGACGGAACGTGTAACGAGTGAGAAAACGATACATCTTTGTTTTAGATCTGAAATGCATACTCCCATTTCCAGGAATAACGGTCGGAAACAAGGGCGCTTTGTTTTTTTGAAAACGCCTTACGTGGTAAATACGTCAAGGAAGTCACCTATTTATTCTTTAGGCTAAGTAGTTTTGGTCAAAATCAAATGAAACATTTCTCGTTAGGGTAATTAATATTGGACGTACTTACTAGCATTTCGTAATATACATTCCTCATTAGAAATAGTGGTTTCGGAGAACTACAATACAGTATCGCATTTTGCGGTAGCCCTTCATTACGACATTACGAAATAAATTTTAAATTGGTTTTTTTCGTAATATCTGTCTATAAAGCGCAGTTGGCCAGTTAGCTGTTAGCGGAACACCAAAAAACAATGACAGGATTTTGCGAGTCGTTTGTTTTTTGTCAAAAAGTTGGAAGAGTTATTTTTTCCCCATCACCTTTTAATTAATCATTACTTCGCGAGAATGCTTTGCAATAGTTAAGGCAGTAAAGAAATGCAGCAGCAGCAGTTAGATAAGCACCTTTTCGATTAGCGTTTAGTGGGGGGCATTTGCCTATATATATACGTACTTATGCACCTACATCGCGTTTTCCTTGTTCTTATATAAAAGACACTACATTGCTCGGGGGGGAAAATTTCCAAAAAGCAAGGATATAATTTACGTGTGGCTGTAATTGGTTTCCACGAATTGCTTATCATTGACAATCTATATTTTGTAGACATACGTATGGAACTAAATAAGAGTAGGTACGTATAAGAGGGTAAATACGAATATTAGTAAATCTTCATTTACAGTAGGTAAACCGGCAAGTTGCGCTATAGGTATAATTGGAAAATTAGAAAAGTATACCAAAGAAAAATTGTATAGTGCGCTTGTACTTTGGAATCTAAATCGAATACATTCCCCCCGGGACCCTGCAGGTGTTGAAACAAAGACGTCTGTTGCAAGCATCATGTAGCTCATCCCTCTTATCTCCGCTAAAGACACTGGTTGAAATTTTCCATTAGTTCATTCGCGTCTCTCTTCTGACATACGTCATGGCGAAAAAGTATCCAAACCTTACAACCAAAAACCGGGAATGCAAAGGAAGAATTTTCAAAAAAAAAACGGCAACCAAATTAACAACAACAGTCCCTAACTAAAATAATGCGAGGACTGCAGAAAAACGCAGTGGCAGTGCACCCCCGGCGACCTCCCGCTTCCCACCGGTATTATACGAAGGCGGAAGGACGACGATAATTTGAATCTAATAATTAAAAAATTTGGTCAACTATTGCGGAAGTAGGTACAAACTGTTTTATATTTCTCTCCCACCCCTACTATTTTTGCGCACTCATGTTAAAAATAATAACTCGTTTACAGTAAATATGGGGGGACATTTCGAATAGGGTCATAGCACAGATAGAATGGAGTTGCTGCTGCAGCTTTCTTTTTGCATAGCTTTATCACTTTTGGATACCAGCACCATCGCATGCCCTTCAATTAATATCTACTCAGGTGGTGTGGAACCAATCCTACGAATGTACCGTAAGTTTTTGTGGAAATATTTTGTAGAACCGTAATCGATAATTGATTACAGTCACACAACCACATCAACAACTCCCGAGCGGCTAAAAGGAGGTCAAGAAGACCTAATGAAAAGCGTCGGCCTACTTTTCGGCTCTGGAAGCGACCAACCTGTAAGGAACTGGCCGGACGGGCCAAAAAAATATGGATACCGCTGCAAACTGGTGGATGCGCAAACCGTCGACAAAACAACTGGACTCTTCCAAAAGAGAGGCGCTTGGAAAGAAGGATTTTCAATGTGTTGAAGAATTTCTTAAGTTCACTTTTAAAATATATTTATATTGAAAGATGTAAATTAATAGCTTTGTTATGCAACCCAGAATGCAGAAGTGAGCTAGTATGGTTGCAACACTGCATCCGACATTTCGCGAAGATGCAGTTAATGCAACTAAACACAGTATCATACTATTCCGAATGCAGAATGGGGCTAGTGTGGTTGCATAATCACAGTCGCATCCGAGCATGTGCGTATGTTCTACCATGATGATTTCATAAATATTTTAAGGTGGATAACCGATTTCAATAACTACTTGCCCCTTAGAAATAAGTCTTCATAACGAGTGCTGATAGGATGGGCGCAGGAATTTAGCATGTAGAAAAAAGATGTGCATGAATTATTTAAAAAATAAACTGTATATAAGAAAGCTCTCTTAACGGCGCTCCCCCCTATAACACCTATAATAGCAAAACAATTTCTTACACACCTAAAATAAACATTCCCAAAAGTATTAGATTACATACCGAGGTGGGAAGTGGTTCATTACCTACGCGCCGAGAGGCTTTGGGCAATTATTTTGAGGAATATATGAGGTACCCCGTGACATCCAATGGCATGTCCGCCTGTCAGTCAATGAATTATTTTTACATTACAGTATACATATAAGCAAATGTACACATCGTTTTGGTCTAAGATTTTGGTATTCAACGTTACAGATCCTATTTTCCCCTAGACACTGCAAAACTAATTAGAATTACGGTTGGGGGCCTTTTCGGTAATGTGCTTCGCGTTTGAAATTCGCCCCTTTATAAATCGCGTATCGACGTAGCAGTGGAGTCATGCTATTTAGAGAACTGGAAACGGAAGGAAGAGGTAACAGGTGAATAGATTGAGGCTGTGTATATTTATGAGCTCCTCATTTTTGGCAGTTGTGATAATTCCACCACCGCTGCCGAGGGCTTCTTTCTGCGTAACAGGAACCCGCGCTACCCGAATTTGTTTGGCGTTGATACAATTCCTTTGGGAATAACTGAGGTAGTTCACATATAACAAGCGCCAATCATCGCAGTCAACCACTTTCAAGGTCACGAGTTGAAAATATAAGCTTAGCGATGCTTTCAATCAGTACAGTAGTGCTAGTAGTCCCTATACTGCTCGAAACAGTTGGTGAATCGGTAGCAGAAAATGGTTATTGCTATTGGCGTTCAAGGATTTAAAACATCCACAACGACATTTACGCCAAAGGAGTTGGCGGTATTTAATGGGCACCAAGTTGCACATTTTGTGTTCAAACCTCCATTTTCATTTAGCAGCTTAGATGTGAACTATCAAAGACAAGCAATCTGGCTGATGCACAACCACCATTGTATTAAATGGGAAGAAGGACATACACCGCCCCACTTATTTCCGATTATACTTCGCCGGCTAGTATCACCAATGGAGGCTATATATGTGAAGGGAAAGGAGAAGGCAGAATTTATACGAAAAACCTTATCGCAGGATGTCGTCGAGATCAACGAGGAACCTGCATTACCTAAATTGGAAGCCAGCTGTTTATATCATTATCATTCCTATCCAAAATGTCATTGTGCATTGGCAAACGTGTATTACATACATAACAATTATACAATGTCATAATTTTTTAGTAAATAAAGCGATAAAAGTTTAACGTTTATTCTTTCTCTTAATACCCTAAGGATGCCTATGTGCAAAACGATCGTTTCAGAAAAGGTTTCACTATGTATAATACCTACGTACCGTGAAAACGTGCTTATTTTTCAGTTGTAAAAACACGGCTATCAAGTATACCTACAGCTTTCAAAATAAACAGCTTCAGAAATAAACAGGTAAACAGATAAACAGGTAAACAGATAAACAGGTAAACAGATAAACAGGTAAACAGATAAACAGGTAAAGAGATAAACAGGTAAACAGATAAACAGGTAAACAGATAAACAGGTAAACAGATAAACAGGTAAACAATATCTGTTTGTTTAATAAATCTGTTTCTGTTATAGCTGTTTATCTGTTTACCTGTTCAGTTGTTTACTAGTTTATCTGTTTACCAGTTTGTAGGCCTTCTTCCCTTACCGAGTCCGTTGGCTAGACTTCCCTACTTTCAAAAATATCCACCAACTGATGTTAGTCCTATGGTTAGACCTTTTCATCCCACGGTTACTCCATCATTGAGACAGCCGCCATCATTTCTACAGAGTACAGTGATAGGGGAGCATCAACGGGAAGAAGAAGAAGAGTCCTCTATCGCATCAGAATCATCTGCTTCATTACATGATATGCAAGGTTTGCGAGAATTTTTGGAACAATACAAACACCTACCACGTATACCTACGTTGAGCGCATGATAAGAGATACGAGTAATGCAATTGACACCACCTTTGGAATTCATTATAATGTCGAAACGGATAAGTGGAGAATGGGCAAGACGGAGGTGACGATAGATGACGAAGATTTGGTCATTAACGGGATCCGGTACAAAGGTACTGCAGGACTATACGAATTTATCATCATGAATGAACCGGATGAAGTAACTATAAGCAGATAATAATAGCAACTCATGTCGCACGACGCAATTACGATCCCACCGAACAGATTCGCGGCAATAAGAGCAAAAAGTATACGCTTATAATAAAGCCTCTACTGAAGGAGGAGGAAGCGGCGAATAGGGGGCGTGCGAAATCGGGAAGCGGTGTTACTCTATTCAAGGAACTCGACCGACCGATCGAATACAAATACTGGAATAGCGTGCATTAGGGACTTAGAGGTTTTGTGGGTTGAAAAAATGTCAGGCAACACAGGAGTAAAAAATGATGTAATATCAATCGTGGAAGAGCTGTACGAGGAGGGTTACATACAAAAGCCCACGCAGCTATTTTTACGTCAACTAGTGTAAATACCCCATTTCCGTCTCCCGCTTACATTCATCATGGATAAATTCGGACCCATACTCAATTTGGAAAATTGCTAAAGATAAAATTTTCCATTACTGACGATACTATAAATGTGGAAAATAAGAGACTATAGTAATGTTGTGGATCCTATTGAACGTCATGATGCCCTAACCTTACAACACTAACTATCAACAAGACTGAGTCTCAACGGAAACCGGTTAATGAATGTGGCCAATAGACGGCGATGCCATAAATAAAGGATACTTCATGTATTATATGCAGATTACGAAAGCATCTGTAGACGGTCTTCGCAATTACGTGGAGGTACTAGAGGGTACTAGAACATTAAGGGATTTGATGATCTTTGGCAAGCTAATTTGGCCGAAGTTATACCTTACGCTAAACAGAATAAAGGCTACAAATACATACTGATAATTATCGATTGTTTCTCAAAATATCTATGGACGAGAGAATTGAAGGCTAAAACGGGGTGAGGAGGTGACAAAAGTCATACAGGATATTTTGAAAACTACCAGACGTAGACCAAAAAAATCTACAGACCGATGCGGGGAAGGAATTCTATAACAAATCATTTGACAAATTGATGGCGCGAGAACGCACTAATCACTATTCCACGTAAAGTACAAAAAAGGCTGCCATAGCCGAAAGAACAATTAGGACGATCAAAAATTATTTATACCAACAGTTTAGTCTACGTGGAAAATATGTGTGGATTCATGCAATCGAATCGATCACGAGCGAGTACAATAATCGTAAACATCGAACAACTATGGGATGAAGCCGATCGAAGTAAGGGTCGATACTGAAGGCCTACAGCCACATCAAGCTCTTCAACAAGAGACATCGTTTTAATGTTGGCGATGTAGTTCGAATTAGTAAGCACAAGAGTGTGTTCGCCAAGGGATATACTCTGAACTGGTCCAGTGAACTGTTTAAAATCGTAATAATACAAATAACTAATCCGGTGACGTACTTGTTGGAAGACATGAAAGGAAAGCCGATACTGGGAGGATTTTATGAGCAGGACTTGCAAAAGGCTAAGTATTCCGACATCTATTTGGTGGAGAAGGTGCTGCGACGTAAGAAAGATAAAGTGTACGTCAAGTGGTGGGGTTCTGGACGAAAAATCTTGGATAGAAAATGATAATATCGTATTGTAATTTTCGCTGTAAATTAATAAATAAAGAAAACAAAATCTGTTTTGATCTTTTTTATTTTTCCTTCCACTTACCATACAACATATTTATCTTTTTTCTAGTAAAACTAAATTTTTTCAAGAATATCGTACGTTTTCTTATAATCGCTCAGCAACGTTGAGGGCCATACGCTGCTATCTGGACCACACCTCCAACCAGGAGAGCGTTACAATCTTGTGTACCGGTCCTTATATTTTTCAATAGACACTCGTAGATTTTCCGATGGCGAGGATCTTGCCGTGGACTAAAATTATACCTAACATTCGACTCTTGGCAAACATCAATAAATATGCATTAAAGTTTGCATATTCTGCCGCTGTGCATATAGCATCGTTAATGACATACGAACTATCCTTATACATACTACTACTACTACTAATTACATTATTTACACTATTTGCTCTTAAATCTGCTATAAGTTGTAAAATAAAACGATCCGCTTTGAGACGATCGTACTTTTGCTGTATCGCTTTACGCTCCTGAACTATTCGTCGTTTCAAGGCCATCTCCATATTATCCATGATCAACGGAACAGGTAAACAGATATCAAAAGAACAGATCAACTGGAACAGGGTTTGTTCCCCAATAAAGCTGTATAAGCTGTTAGTTAAAGCTGTTCAGCTGCTAGGAAAACGAATGCAAATAATTGACGTTAAGACATACATGCTTCTTAAATTGAGTAGGATAAACATAGCTATTTTTACAGAAGGCCCAACGTATAAACTGGTAAACAGATAAACTAGTAAACAACTGAGCAGGTAAACAGATAAACAGCTATAACAGAAACAGATTTATTAAAAAAACAGATATTGTTTACCTGTTCATCTGTTTACCTGTTTATCTGTTTACCTGTTTATCTGTTTACCTGTTTATTTCTGAAGCTGTTTATTTTGAAAGCTGTAGGTATACTTGATAGCCGTGTTTTTACAACTGAAAAATAAGCACGTTTTCACGGTAGGTTCGTAGGTATTATACATAGTGAAACCTTTTCTGAAACGATCGTTTTGCACATAGGCATCCTTAGGGTATTAAGAGAAAGAATAAACGTTAAACTTTTATCGCTTTATTTACTAAAAAATTATGACATTGTATAATTGTTATGTATGTAATACACGTTTGCCAATGCACAATGACATTTTGGATAGGAATGATAATGATATAAACAGCTGGCTTCCAATTTAGGTAATGCAGGTTCCTCGTTGATCTCGACGACATCCTGCGATAAGGTTTTTCGTATAAATTCTGCCTTCTCCTTTCCCTTCACATATATAGCCTCCATTGGTGATACTAGCCGGCGAAGTATAATCGGAAATAAGTGGGGCGGTGTATGTCCTTCTTCCCATTTAATACAATGGTGGTTGTGCATCAGCCAGATTGCTTGTCTTTGATAGTTCACATCTAAGCTGCTAAATGAAAATGGAGGTTTGAACACAAAATGTGCAACTTGGTGCCCATTAAATACCGCCAACTCCTTTGGCGTAAATGTCGTTGTGGATGTTTTAAATCCTTGAACGCCAATAGCAATAACCATTTTCTGCTACCGATTCACCAACTGTTTCGAGCAGTATAGGGACTACTAGCACTACTGTACTGATTGAAAGCATCGCTAAGCTTATATTTTCAACTCGTGACCTTGAAAGTGGTTGACTGCGATGATTGGCGCTTGTTATATGTGAACTACCTCAGTTATTCCCAAAGGAATTGTATCAACGCCAAACAAATTCGGGTAGCGCGGGTTCCTGTTACGCAGAAAGAAGCCCTCGGCAGCGGTGGTGGAATTATCACAACTGCCAAAAATGAGGAGCTCATAAATATACACAGCCTCAATCTATTCACCTGTTACCTCTTCCTTCCGTTTCCAGTTCTCTAAATAGCATGACTCCACTGCTACGTCGATACGCGATTTATAAAGGGGCGAATTTCAAACGCGAAGCACATTACCGAAAAGGCCCCCAACCGTAATTCTAATTAGTTTTGCAGTGTCTAGGGGAAAATAGGATCTGTAACGTTGAATACCAAAATCTTAGACCAAAACGATGTGTACATTTGCTTATATGTATACTGTAATGTAAAAATAATTCATTGACTGACAGGCGGACATGCCATTGGATGTCACGGGGTACCTCATATATTCCTCAAAATAATTGCCCAAAGCCTCTCGGCGCGTAGGTAATGAACCACTTCCCACCTCGGTATGTAATCTAATACTTTTGGGAATGTTTATTTTAGGTGTGTAAGAAATTGTTTTGCTATTATAGGTGTTATAGGGGGGAGCGCCGTTAAGAGAGCTTTCTTATATACAGTTTATTTTTTAAATAATTCATGCACATCTTTTTTCTACATGCTAAATTCCTGCGCCCATCCTATCAGCACTCGTTATGAAGACTTATTTCTAAGGGGCAAGTAGTTATTGAAATCGGTTATCCACCTTAAAATATTTATGAAATCATCATGGTAGAACATACGCACATGCTCGGATGCGACTGTGATTATGCAACCACACTAGCCCCATTCTGCATTCGGAATAGTATGATACTGTGTTTAGTTGCATTAACTGCATCTTCGCGAAATGTCGGATGCAGTGTTGCAACCATACTAGCTCACTTCTGCATTCTGGGTTGCATAACAAAGCTATTAATTTACATCTTTCAATATAAATATATTTTAAAAGTGAACTTAAGAAATTCTTCAACACATTGAAAATCCTTTTTTCCAAGCGCCTCTCTTTTGGAAGAGTCCAGTTGTTTTGTCGACGGTTTGCGCATCCACCAGTTTGCAGCGGTATCCATATTTTTTTGGCCCGTCCGGCCAGTTCCTTACAGGTCGGTCGCTTCCAGAGCCGAAAAGTAGGCCGACGCTTTTCATGAGGTCTTCCTGACCTCCTTTGCCGCTCGGGAGTTGTTGATGTGTTTGTGTGACTGTAATCAATCATCGATTACGGTTCTACAAAATATTTCCACAAAAACTTACGGTACATTCGTAGGATTGGTTCCACACCACCTGAGTAGATATTAATTGAAGGGCATGCGATGGTGCTGGTATCCAAAAGTGATAAAGCTATGCAAAAAGAAAATCAGCAGCAGCAACTCCATTCTATCTGTGCTATGACCCTGTTCGAAATGTCCCCCCATATTTACTGTAAACAAGTTATTATTTTTAACATGCGTGCGCAAAAATAGTAGGGGTGGGAGAGAAATATAAAACAGTTTGTACCTACTTCCGCAATAGTTGACCAAATTTTTTAATTATTAGATTCAAATTATCGTCGTCCTTCCGCCTTCGTATAATACCGGTGGGAAGCGGGAGGTCGCCGGGGGTGCACTGCCACTGCGTTTTTCTGCAGTCCTCGCATTATTTTAGTTAGGGACTGTTGTTGTTAATTTGGTTGCCGTTTTTTTTGTAAACTCTTCCTTTGCATTCCCGGTTTTTGGTTGTAAGGTTTGGATACTTTTTCGCCATGACGTATGTCAGAAGAGAGACGCGAATGAACTAATGGAAAATTTCAACCAGTGTCTTTAGCGGAGATAAGAGGGATGAGCTACATGATGCTTGCAACAGACGTCTTTGTTTCAACACCTGCAGGGTCCCGGGGGGAATGTATTCGATTTAGATTCCAAAGTACAAGCGCACTATACAATTTTTCTTTGGTATACTTTTCTAATTATACCTATAGCGCAACTTGCCGGTTTACCTACTGTAAATGAAGATTTACTAATATTCGTATTTACCCTCTTATACGTACCTACTCTTATTTAGTTCCATACGTATGTCTACAAAATATAGATTGTCAATGATAAGCAATTCGTGGAAACCAATTACAGCCACACGTAAATTATATCCTTGCTTTTTGGAAATTTTCCCCCCCGAGCAATGTAGTGTCTTTTATATAAGAACAAGGAAAACGCGATGTAGGTGCATAAGTACGTATATATATAGGCAAATGCCCCCCACTAAACGCTAATCGAAAAGGTGCTTATCTAACTGCTGCTGCTGCATTTCTTTACTGCCTTAACTATTGCAAAGCATTCTCGCGAAGTAATGATTAATTAAAAGGTGATGGGGAAAAAATAACTCTTCCAACTTTTTGACAAAAAACAAACGACTCGCAAAATCCTGTCATTGTTTTTTGGTGTTCCGCTAACAGCTAACTGGCCAACTGCGCTTTATAGACAGATATTACGAAAAAAACCAATTTAAAATTTATTTCGTAATGTCGTAATGAAGGGCTACCGCAAAATGCGATACTGTATTGTAGTTCTCCGAAACCACTATTTCTAATGAGGAATGTATATTACGAAATGCTAGTAAGTACGTCCAATATTAATTACCCTAACGAGAAATGTTTCATTTGATTTTGACCAAAACTACTTAGCCTAAAGAATAAATAGGTGACTTCCTTGACGTATTTACCACGTAAGGCGTTTTCAAAAAAACAAAGCGCCCTTGTTTCCGACCGTTATTCCTGGAAATGGGAGTATGCATTTCAGATCTAAAACAAAGATGTATCGTTTTCTCACTCGTTACACGTTCCGTCTTTAGTTTTCCGCTACGATCGCAATTTGCCTCCTATTTACTATAGTTAAACGTAAAATGCGCGCGCGAGTCACACGCAATATGACATCACGAAAATTCTCAACTTTTCGAGCATCGGGCGCGAAAATTTCGCAACAAACGTTTCTAAAGCCACCTGTCGATCAACAACGGCCATCAACGACACGTTGGTGTTGGCTCCAGAAATAAACGCTGTTGTAAACAACGTGATGTCTCTTAGGTAAATTCGTATCAAAATGGGATTCCATTGAAATAGAGGCCCCTGTCATCAAAATCAATTCGCCCCACGATTGTGTAAGTATACAACATTACTCTGATACCTTTTGAGTTGGGGCATTTAGATACTACGTTAAAAAGTAATTGTTTTCTTGTTTTTACAGAACAGAAAATGTAGTGGACACACATCCGTAGCGCGGTTAGAATGAGGGTCTGCTACAGATTTTCTGTTTGCCTGGTGAGTTTTTTAGTACCTTCAATAAACGATTTTTTTCATTCTCCAATTTTCTTTTTTTAAAAGTTGAACGTAATCCCTCAAATTGCTGGAAACGATGAGATCACCTACACTGCCTCCACCACCAACCGCTCCGGTAGAGGTCATGATTGAAACTTTATCGTAACGGGCGAATTATTGATTACAGGGACGCAAAACAACTTGAATCTCCCTCGATGCCCTTCGTCGTTTTGCCGCACCAAAGGTACGTTGTGGTTGGAGCCCATTTAACGATCCAAGGGATATTCGCAACCCACACCTTCGGGGGGGATTGCAGCGCAAACTAAATGTTTCAACACAAGAGGCGGGATGGAATTCAAAGAATGGCATTTTTTTTTCTTAATGAAACACGATTATTTGTAGTCTAATGGTTTTATTTACAACACTATTTACATAATCTTTTTTCAAAAATAGCTAATGTTTACATAAATTTTAAGTTTGTGGTCTTTCCTAACGGTCCTGCACTTGTAATGAACACCTCGTTTGTCTTCAAGGATTCTTGGAACTCGCTCAGCCGATTACCTACTTTGAAATACTCGTAGAACCGCAGTGGTAGTACGCATTTATAATTTTCTGTTTCCAGTACTATTCGGTCACCATACTTTGTGTTTATGATATCGATATTCAGAATTTTAAACTTTTCCTCCACTTCCATATCCTTTACGTTCTTAAATGCTTTACAGAATGTTCCATTGTTGAGCGCATTAAGATCCATTTTTTAACTGTTTGGAAAGCACTATCGGACTGAATGAAAAAAAACGTTCTGCAGCTCACCTTATATTTCCAAAGTGTGACCTTGAAATCTACAGTAATAGATTTCTGCACGGAGATAGAATTGTTAGCCCGGACGCAAACCTCGAAAGCAACTTAGTGTGATTTCGACCCATACATTATCGAGAGTAGCTTTACTAGTTTTACAAACCCCAGTCCAGAACCGTACAAGCAAAACATTCGAACCCACGCAGCACAGATACAAACCTAGTTACTTGAAGGCCCCCCGATCAAATTATCCTATCCCGGAAGTAAACCACCACGATCAAATTGCCTTAAACGACCTTGAAACTTCACCGTAACCTGACAACAAACCTCCGACCCAAATAGCTCGGACGCAAACCCCAAGAACCCTCGACTCTGGCACAAACCAAATTACTTTACCTCGAACGCAAACCTCCGATACTTTATCTCGACCCCCTTGACGTTACCACAGGCGCAAACCTCGCTAGCGCAGTTCAGAACAACTCAATCCTAATGACTTTTCTAGGGGGATTTTAGTGTGATTTAGAATCACCCGTACACTACCATCGACAAGAACCCTCAGGCGCAAACCGAATTACTTTAGCTCGGACGCAAACTTCCGATACTTTATCTCGAGCACAAACCTCGACCCCCTTGACGTTAACACAGGCGCAAACCCCGCTACCACAGTTCAGAACCACTCAATTCTAGTGACTTTTCTAGGGGGATTTTTCATCTAGTGAGATTTAGAATCGGCCGTACACTACCATCGACAACACAACCCTCAGGCACAAACCGACTTACTTTAGCTCTGACTTTGAGAACGCGTTAGCTTAGACCCACTTTAGTTCAGGACACAACCCGCGTTCAACTCTTAGCTCGGACACAAACCTCCGATACTTTAGCTCAGACGCAAACCTCGATCCCTTGACCTTAGCACTGACGCAAACCTCGCCAGCAGAGTTACAAACCTAGTTACTTTTCTAGTGACTTTTTGATTTAGAATCGACCCCTATATCACTAGCAGAGTTTCAAACCTCTCTAGTGACGCAGAGTTTCAAACCTCTCGTGACCTTCTAGTGACTTTGAGCAGAGTTTCAAACCTAGTTACTTTTCTAGTGACTTTTTTCACATCTAGTGACTTTTCTAGTGACTTTTGAGTTAGAATCGGCCTTATAACACTACTCGCATCATCGATCCGTTAAGTTCAATTCATTCACTCGCACAAATATCTAAAATCAATACACCATTGTCTCTCACTCCTATCTCAGATAACATAGGCAACCACAGCATCGTAACATTACTACGTAAGTTCAAAGATATAACAGTGGAGAAAATATTTTCGCCCGACACTGTGAAGCATAACGTTACACATGTTATTGAAACTAAAGGTGCACCAGTAACATCAAAAACAAGAAGACTTTCTACGGAAAAACTGAAAATCGCTAAGGATCAATTCGAGTTCATGATGTCCCAAGGAATTTGCCGGCCATCGGATAGCGAATGGGCCAGTCCACTTCAATTAGTTAAGAAAACTAACGGCCAGTGGAGACCCTGTGGAGATTACCGTGGTCTAAATGCGGTCACAGTCCCCGATAGGTACCCCATACCACTCCTAAGTGATTTTACACACAATCTGAATGGATGCAAGATCTTCTCCACACTGGATTTAGTGAGAGCGTATCATCAAATACCAGTTGAACCAAGCGATGTCCCCAAAACCGCCATATCAACACCGTTCGGGTTGTTTGAATTTACTCGCATGACATTCGGTTTGCGAAATGCAGCACAAACATTTCAACGGTTTATACACTCGGTTTTACGCGGATTAGATTTTTGTTTTTCTTACATTGACGACATTTTAATCGCTTCTACAAACGACGTAGAACATCTGAAACACATCGAACAAGTTTTCCAACGTCTTCAACAGTATGGCCTTGTCATCAACACAGGAAAGTGCGTATTTGGGCAACCCGAAGTTACATTTCTCGGGCATTCTGTTAATGAGAATGGAATTGGACCGGCACAAGGACGTGTACAAGCCATCGTAGATTATAAACCACCACGAACCGTTAAGGACCTAAGAAGATTCCTAGGTATGCTGAACTTTTATAGAAAGTTTTTACCGCAAGCTGCTCGAAACAAGCACCACTCACTGATCTTTTGAAAGGTTCTACAAAAAATGACAAAACTAAGATAGAATGGTCCACCAGCTGTCGCACAGCATTCGAAGAGACCAAACGACAACTAGCAGAAGCAACAGTTTTGGCTCACCCAATACCTGAAGCTAAACTAGCAGTAATGGTAGACGCATCGGACATAGCGATTGGTGCAGTCGTCCAGCAGGCAGTACGAGGCCATTGGCAGCCCCTCAGTTTTTTTTCCGCAAAACTTACCGACACGCAACGTCGATACAGCGCATACGACAGGGAATTATTGGCAGCGTATTCAAGCATTAAACACTTTCGACCCATAATAGAAGGCCGTCCGTTCACATTATTTACGGATCACAAGCCGCTCACATATGCCTACCGACAAAAACCGGAGAAGGCATCCCCAAGACAACAGAGACACCTCGATTTAGTGTTCCAATTCACCACAGATATCCAACATATTTCGGGTAAAGATAACGTGGTAGCGGACACACTTTCGCGAGTGGAACAATTATCAATTCCTAGTACCATTAATTATGAGGAGCTCGCAGATGCACAAACGACGGATGAACAGCTCACAAAACTTTTACAAGGAAGTACAACGTTGCAACTCAAACGGATCTCGATACTTGGAACAAATAAAACAATTTACTGTGACGTTTCAACAGGACACCAACGCCCGTACGTACCGAAGAAGTTCCAAAGAACAGTTTTTGAAAGCGTCCACAAATTAGCTCACCCAGGTATAAGATCCGGCATAAAGACTATAACAAAAAATTTTGTATGGCATAATATGAAACGCGACATCCATCACTGGACAAAAACGTGCCCCAACTGCCAAATTGCAAAAATTACACGCCACGTAAAATCGCAAGTTGGAAAATTTCCAGAAAATATCAGGAGATTTGAACACATCCATCTAGACATAATAGGCCCACTACCAACGTCTGAAGATAAGCGATACTGCGTAACGTTAATTGACCGATATACGCGATGGGTCGAGGCAGTACCCGTTGCAGACATCCGAGCAGAAACAGTAGCTCGTGCCGTATTTGACAATTGGATAACGCGATTCGGGACACCAACTACCGTTGTCACCGACCAAGGTCGCCAATTTGAATCGGCCTTATTTTCTGAACTCGGTAAATTAATAGGATTTAAACGACAACGCACAACTGCATACAACCCGCAAGCCAACGGTCTCATCGAGAGATGGCATAGGACTTTGAAGACCGCAATCACATGTCACAACCAGCAGAATTGGACACGGATACTTCCGATTGTCTTGTTAGGATTACGCACGGCATTCCGCGAGGACTTCAATTCAACGTCGGCAGAACTGGTATATGGAACAACTATAAATTTACCAAGTTGCTTCGTAACCTGCGACCAGAGCTCTCAATCAATACAATCAGAGTTTGTGGTACAATTACGCAAACATTTCAATGAAATGCAACCCATTCCTGCGACTAACCACGCCAGACAATCCAACATCTTTGTGTTTCGAGAGTTGTCTAGCTGCTCACACGTACTGGTAAGGAAAGACTACGTACGATCTCCATTACAAGCACCATACGAAGGCCCCTATGAAGTGCGAGATCGAAATGATAAACATTTCACTATAGAAGTTAAAGGAAAACTCAGACATGTTTCCATCAACCGACTAAAACCATACTTTTGCGAGAGTAATGATTACACTCAAACTTCCTCACATTCTGGCCCGACACCGCATAGTTTCATCGAAATGCCAGATAAACCTAAGGTGAGATTCGCAGATACCCAATGATCACAAAAGCGGAAAGAATTGTCAAACCAACGAACAAATCGCTGACGTGACGTTAAATCGTGCATTAGCATGCACTGGCGGGGGAGTACTGTGGCGATCCATGGGTGGATCTGAAACAGTAGTTTTTTAGTTTACATGGTGATAATTTGAATATGTCATTTAATCAAATATAAAAATATTATTAGTGTTATTTAATTCTATTCTAAACGCTGAATAGTGACCACACTACAGCAACATAAAGTTGATGATTTTTCCGAAAAGAAACGTTGAATTGAAAATCTCTCAACGCTATTATGGAGCTCAAATAGTGGCAATAAGAAAGTATTTTTGCTATTTTTTGTATCTGTACAAATAACAGAAAAAATTAAAAACAAAACCGGAAATCTTCGGTTTTTCTGGCATACCTTCGGAACTAACCGGAATTTTCTGGCTTGGACAGACTGTAGCTTATATTAGGACAAGGACGTTGTGCCCATTGCGTGGCATATAAATACGAAGTTCGTGCTTTAGTCGAGTTCCATTACAATTCTTGACCGGACAAGGAAAATAGAGAAAATTCCACGAAATTTGTTGTGTACATACTTTATGAGTTAAGGAACAAAATTGTTGAACAGTTTTTTATAATCATCCTTACCTAATCTTAAAAATACAAACCAACACATTTACTAAAGTACAATATGCCATATTTACCATATACAAGGTGTTACATGACCGTATGTAAAAAAAATTGGATGATAGAGGGGATCAAGACAAGAACTTTGTCTAAATAAATCGAGGGTCCAACATGTTTCGTTTGGGAGCCACCCCCAAAGAAATGGTGAAATTTGGATTTCTTCTTTAAGTTTTTTCTCAGCAACCATAAGAGTTACAAAGATGAGTGGCACGTCTTTGAATAGGTTTTCGGATATGCCCTATCGGATTTTGGAAAAAAAATTCAACATTCCTACCCCGAATGGGAGCATCCATACCTGGGGGTGCGAAAAAAATTCTGATTTCGACGAAATTTTGTATCTGGGGACTAATAGTCCAGTCAATTTGTACTTTCTGATTACAAAAGGTCCGGTAGAAGATTTTATTTTTCCGACTTGTTTAAATGGTAAAGAGAGAGAAAAATCCAAGTTTTCCAATTCGACTGACGTCGGGAGAAGTTTCTGTGGTCAAAAATCTGCAAAAATTTCTGCTTTTTTTCGATTTTCCTCAAAAAACCCGCCAACGGCAATACTTAGGTAAAATCATCCATTATTAAAAAGTGTAGTGTATAAATACCTTTAATTTGATATTTTATTTGGCCCCCTAACAGGTATAGTTTAGGAGATACACTAATTTAAAGTTTCGTGTTTATAGTAATTTTTGAAAATACCCCATCTTTTACGTTGCTGGACTTGAAAATAAATTTACACAAGTATACATATAGAAATAAATATCTAAATTTATTTATTTAATCTTTAATTTTTGCTGAAGTCTATTTCTTTCTCTCCTCTCCTAAAAAATGTAATTTGTGGTTCTTTACATTTCTCAACCTTATTAATTTTCTTCCCTCTCACTGTCTTGGCCCAACATGAGGTGTTAAAATTAATACTTGCACTTTATGAGTGCCCTCTTATGACACTTCGTTTTCAAGATATTCGGTTGGACTTCACCAATAGATAGGTATGTCTCGTTCAGTGGATTCATTTTCTTTGTGTGTACTCTCCTTCGACAAACCGTTTCGCTCATAAATTATGCCATCACCAAAAGGTATATTTCTTCCAGACGTCCCAATCACCTTTTGTGAGTACCCTTTCCAGACAATCCGCTTTTGAGATATAAGTAATTGTAAGCGATCACGATAATGGGCCGAGGAGGAAGACTATGATTGGTAAAAGGTAATTCCTTTCATTGAGTTCATTCATTAGAGTAGATTACCATGAAGGATAAAACAAGTCCCTCCCTCAACCCCCCCCCCCCCTTTTGGTAAGGGGTTGGAAAGAATGGCGGAAGCTGGTAGAAAACAGTTACTTTTTTCCTTTTAATTAGAATACCATGGAAGATAATACCCCCACCCCGCCGGGCACCCAGTGATGTCGAAACTGAGTCGCGCAGGAAGCTTATAGTTTGTAGAAACCAATTCATTTCGATCAGACCTTTCATTAGAATACCATGAAGCATAGAACGTGTATTTACCCCCCTCTCTCTCCACCATTTTTAAAATTTTGACATGACATCACTAGGTGCATGTACATACAAAATCTGAGACAATTTAGTGGTCCCACATTTCTTTTAATTCTTAAAAAATGCGCTAAAATGTTATTATTTTTAAAAATTGCTATAAAAACGAAACTTTAATCTCCTAAACGTCATGTTAGGGGGCCAAATAAAATATCAAATTGAAGGTACCTTTATACACTACAGTTTTTAATAATGGATGATTTTACCTAAGTATTACCGTTGGTGAGTTATTTTTAAAAAAATCGAAAAAAGTCAGAATTTTTTGCAGATTTTTGACCACAGTAATTTCTCGAGACATCAGTTGCATTGGCAAACTTGAATTTTTCTCTCTCTTTACTATTTAAACAAGTTTGAAAAATAAAATCTTCTACCGGACCTTTTGTAACCATTTAGCATTTTTACGTCTAATTTGACTGGTCTATAATTTGGAATTAGTTTGTGAAAATTCGAAAAAAAAGTTCCACTGCAATTCTTGGTCGGACAACGAAAATGGAGAGAATTCCACGAACTATGTTGTGTGCATACTTGATGAGTTAAGGAACAAAATTGTTGAACAGTTTTTTAAAATAACTTTTCAAACAAAAGTTATACCCATTTGAAGATTGGGCCTTCGGGTTACAAGTGTCCCCCGCCTACTAGTGAGTGAATTTCGCTTGTAGTTCATTGAAAATGTCGCTAATAACAAAAAATAATTTCAGTGATACTTGCAATAATGCTTATTGATTGTAGCTCTACTTAAATTGCATTTTCCCACCACCCGCAGGCACGGAATTTTTTGAATCGAATTTGTAGACTTGAATGCCACGATCGACATATCGAATTTTTTGTGATCATCTAATCATAATATCGTTTTAGCGAAGTTGGCGTTGCAACACCCCATTTACAAAACGGATAAATCGAACAATTCAAGAGATCTCAAGAAAAATGATTAGCCACAATTCAGGTAAAGAATACCCAAATTATCTCGTCCGAACATGGGAACGCGATTAACAACGATCCAAACACTTTACACACAGCTTATACCTTTTAAAACTCAACTGGCCGTCAAATTTTAGCGCAAAAATGACATACACATTTACAATCTATCCGAAAACAGCTTCGTTTATTTCCCATTTTTCGTACTTAAAGGTGCCACCTCCATTCATCAGCTCCATATCGTTGTTCCCAACGCCTTCGCCCAAACCCCAAACGTTATCTTGCACGTGGCGTTGTTAGTAAACAAGGCCAATTAATTTGTCCGATAACACCTTTTACAAAACATCTGACCAGATAAAACTTCCAAAATATATGATATCACTAAGTACAACATATACCATTAAATGATTTAAAACAATTTCTATATTTACAAAAAGAAAAAAACTAATATTAAAATGACACTAATGTTTAATAAATTTTCCAATTCTGTGTCTAAAAGAAATTCCCCCAGGCTATTATCAAATAAATGAACATTTTACGTATAGAATGTCCCGACCGCTATTGCCAATGCTTAAACCGAAATTAGGTTAACAACACGTAAATTTTTAAATACAAAGTGTCGGCATTATTTCAACTTAGAGAAACGACCCCCCCCCTCCTGCAGTTTACACTATAATAAATATAATCTTAAGCGGACAAAATAAAGTATTTGGAACCAGGTCTATCTACACATTACACTCGGAAACTCAGAACTGTTAACCAATTTCATCATCTTTATTTATTTTACTTACTTTTAGAATTTACTTCAACAAAGGTAATTTCTGTACAAGTGTCACTTCGCTACTACAGGTAAAAACACAATTCGTAATCGCCTTGCAGATTAATTTCAAGTGTTATTTATACTTATAAGTTTGTGTTGTTTATTGCCGTCCATTAAACGTTTTATGCTGTTCAATTTCACAAGATATTAAAAAAAATGATTTGTCTCTATCGTGTTACCATAGGGTTTTTGGGTTGAACGATTGATTGAAATAAATTTACTTATTAAAAGAGTAAAGAAATGTAATTATACTCTTTAACTTGCTACGGTAGGATTTGTTTATACGAGTATGACAAAAAACTAACCTACTGTAGATACTGTTACATTACCAGTTTATCCAATATTAACATATTAATGCGCGCTTGGCCTCATGCGACCAACAAATCAATTCGTTTGTGTTTTTATGTAGGGTAATAAGTATTACTCTTCATTTCAATAAATCGATAAAAAAAAATAACGTCAACCGAATAGGAATTTCCATCCAAAACACTTACTAAATTCCACTTTTACATATCCGTCGTCAAATTTAAAATAAAACAACGTATCCACAGCAGTCAATTAAGTTAAAGAAATGTCATTCAAATTGAAGAAGATAAGAAGTAATGCCAACACAAGTTTCTCAAGTTTAAAAGTTAGAATGGCGATTGGTATAAAATATAAAATCCACTCAGGAATTCCAAAAATAAACTTTTCCTTTAGGGCATTTCACTTGGAAGATAAGGTGGAGAACTTTACAAAATATGTATGTATGGCAGCGATGGTTTTTGTTAAAGCTGACATTTATCGGATTATAGCGGGGACGCGAAAAAAAGGGGCATTGATTTGATTAGCCATATTAATTTAGTAAAAGGCGTGATTTAGGGCTAAGTGATATTAGCTTAGTCACGACAGCCAACTTTATGAATCTAACCTCGTAACGGAACGAGTCCAAATATTCGAGCGGCATAAAACAGTGTGAAAACAGCTAGACTCCCTTAATTAAATCCCAAAATTAATTAGGTTCGCAGTTTTCAGCTATTCACCCCATAAAGTGCCTTTAATGCGTATAACGTATGCACGACGTTAAAGTCAACTCTGGAAATTTCTTGTCGTTAGTGCAATCTTGAAGGCATTAACGAAATACTTCGTTTAACCATGACATATTTTCGTAATTACGATTTCCAATCTTAATTTGCGTAAATGTACACATTTGCATATCCTTTGCTTTATTTTGTTTGAAGCACAAAAGATCACTCTCGGAACAATTACACACTCTCAATTCTATTATGCTGAACATCGGGTATTGTTTCACTGGCACGAAAGTAATGACGATTCACTTTGTACTTTGTATTGGACTTGTTTGCTGGAATCCTATTTTCTACGTAATTTCTGTTATATGTAGGAATAATTGGAAAATTCCACCACTATAAATTCAGCACGGCAAACTATCAAACAATAAGGTGTATACAAATGAATCCCTTCAGCTTCACGGAAGCTTTGCAGCGTTACTCTCAAACATGAAACAATTACAATTAATTAATAATCTCGTTTTAGGCACAATTTAAGTGCTATAGGCATAGTGTAATGATTTAACGTTTTGTAATGTTGTAAAACCCAAAGTCTTCATGTGCTTATGGAAATCCTATTTGTTGATATTATTTTCCGTTAATTACTTTAAATAGATCCATGTAAATTACTTCATTTGGAGAATCTACATTGTGCATGTAATTTCTACAGTGGTAATACTATTTCTGTTCTGTTTCTGCCCCCTTCGAACTTTTCTTTGGAAGAACGACCAGGTTCTATTGCCAGGATTCTTTTTCATTTTTAGATGTAATTTTTTTAGTACCATGGATTTCTTTATTAATCGTTCCTTGATTGCAGGCATTTTAAAATGTTTATTTGCGTTATAATAACAATTACAACGTGATACCAAACGGACCCAACTAAATTTGCTGTACAATGGGAAACTACTTATTATTCATTAGATGTCGGCTGGATCGAAGGCTACTGTCTAAAATTTGTCTTAAAATTGGAGACTCTGGTGAAATTTTGAAGATAGCGAAACGTTGGGGTTGTTATCGTGTTGTTAATGACCAGGAAATTTTCTTTACTTGGTGTAACATTTGTACTAGCATAGAATTGAGGGAATACAGTCGAAAGCACACAGTTAATTTTACTGATTTTGTACAGAACAGTGCAAGATTTTTTTTCTTTTTCGCACACTTATTTTAATTAATGTAAAAGTATTCCTTCGTGAAATATGATGAGTTTACGTTTAGCTTCGCCTTGGTATATTTTTCCGTAATTGAATGCGCCCAGGCAATAAGCGTATTCTTCGTTGCAAACCAAAGAATTGTTGTTTTTCCATCACGTTGTTTTACAGGATACTATGTCGAATTAAATTTTTTTATTCGCTCACACCACTCGATTTTTTTATTGAGTTGAAAGAATATGTCCTCGTCACGATTATTTCTTAATGACACGAATTTCACCAAATTTGACCACTTTTTTATTCAAAGATGAAAACTTTTATTTATATATCCAAACGTATTTCTTGTATTTCCACCAATAAAAACTTTCTTTACACGACTTGGTCACCTCTGATACCACATCAACACTCTAATCACCCCAAAATGAGGCCCTTCCAAATCTTGACATTTTTAACTTTAAAATTCCCATTTTACTTATTTATGCGAAAAAAGAGAAACAATGGACGGGGCAAGGAAATGCGATCCACACTCACATCTACTATTTAAACAAAAACTGTTGGAATCGTTTGTACTTGTTTTGAACTTGAAATTGTGGGCGAGATAAGTAAATGCGACCCCTGCCGAATCGTACGATTTTCAAAAAAAATATTGAGGTCGTTTGTGCTGCACCTATTATTGTTTATGTCTCATTCCCAGAGAAACGGTGGGCGGGGTCAAAGAAAAACAAACTCCGCCCAATTTTATTGTTTTCAAAAAAACTATTGGAATCGTTGTGCTTGCGTGTACTGCAATTTTTTCGTTTGTGCAACTCCTTCTCCTAGAGAAATGGTAGGCAGAGCCAAAGAAATTTAACCCCCGTCCAACCTTACTATGTAAAAAAAAACTATTAGAATCTTCCACAATTATTTTCGTTGCTGCTACTCTCCTTCATAGAAACTAAAAACATACATACATAAAACATTGTTATGTTAAAAAGTAAAAATACTGTAACTATCTTGTTAAAAAAGTATATTAAAGATACAAACAGAAATGAAAAAAATTTGAAATTTTTAATATTTTGTCTAATTTTAGTCCTTATGCGCGACCGTAAGATATCAACTGATCTAAACCAAATTAAAACACATTGTTTTTAGATGTTACAAACTATTGCATTCCGAAAACCTCAAATTCAAAAAATTATCACAAAAATTAAGTGTTTGTCAAACTGTAGGGCCGATGCCCAACCGGATGTTTACCGATTTTGAAAAAAAATTTGTTGTTTGTTTTGTCTATATAAGTCGCATATTTTCAGCGCTATTACTACTTCGAAATAAAAAAAATGAGTTTTTTCGGACCACCCTAATAAATAGACGCAGAATGTTACAATTTACTAAAAATGTATTTACATCTTTGCTGTAACATAACTAGGGGAGAAAATATTTCAATATAAAAAAACATAAGGAAAGTACCTTAGCTTAAAATTATTGATTAGTCAAACCGATTTGATATCCGGAACTTACGACTACATCAAAATGTTAAATAGAAGTACATTATATTTTGGACGTCTTTTGTTGTGTAAAGTATGTCATGAGGACGATTTATTTGGTTTCAGCACCTGCAGTAATGTGGTTAATGTCATTTATTTTTGACGTTAAATGTTGGTCGCTAATTTAGAATGTACATAATTTCGATCGTGTTTCTCAAATTCGAGGTCAATGGTTTGTATTAGAATCATTGGATGTTTTAGTTTAAATAATCGCCTTTCTTTTAATTTTATTTATTTTACCCAAAATCGTCCTGAAACCTTCATTTTTATGCCTACTTTCTGTCAGGAAATTTTATTTTCCATGACAGATGCAGAGCAGACTACGTTTCCTGCCGCTTGTTACTTTACTGGCCGCAACTGTCACTTTACCGGCCGCACCGTCACTTTACCGGCCGCATTAGTGACATTTCCAAATGTCTATAATGACTCCTGTCATCACTGACAGATTGACATTAATCAAAAGTTCTATATAAAAATTGAAATTTTATATTAAAATACGATTTCAGGTAAAATTTAATACAAAACTCGTCAGTAAAATGACATTACCTGACTCGGAAATTATTCAATATTTAGTCGCCAGTAATGTATCATTTTCCGGACTTTTATGTAAATAACTATTATTGTACAATTAAATATTTTCTTAAAGTTACCTCTTGTAAATCCGGTCATTGCGATAAGCACGTGCTATTGCAGATGTTTTTCCGCCATTGTATAGACATGCGGTAATTTTAAGGAGATGGTTTGGAAAGTTGAAAAGAAAGGGAATTTGTTTTAAATAGAAGAGACAAACGTTAATCGAAGCTTTTTAGGTGATGGAGGCCTTTGGTGTATCGCAGTTAGCGGTATCTGAGCGTAATTTGTTGCAAGACGTTCAGTCTTGGTGATAATAAAGACCTTATAGAAGAAAGTCAGTTGTGTGCTCTAAGAGATTTTATCTAACATGGAAAGTGAATTTTAAGTCGGGTCAATCGGAAACGTGTAGTACGCCCACGAAAATGTGATTCGTAGTGTTGTGGTTCGAGCCTTTATCGCTTATGGGAAGCCTTTCACAGTAACCGTTAAGGCGAGTTATTTTAACTATAGCGAATCCAGTGTCCTCTAAACTGAGCGTCAAGTGCATTCAAAGAATGAAGTTTCAAAAGCACATCGGTTGGTTTTTGTGCGTTCTATTTGTTGGAAATCCTCGTTTGACCGGATATTTTGGATTGTAACATTTTCAGGTAATTAAGATTTTAATTGATTGTTTCAATCGATCGCTTGTGGCGTGGTGTTTATTCTGGCCCTGAGTGCCTATTTTTCTTTCAGGTTATCAGACTGATTTATGTCGAATAAATTCGTTTCATTTGTAAACGTTCTATGAGCCTAAATTACGAGCTAGATTTTTTTTTAGTTTATCCGTTGGTATCCAGTGTTAGGCCAGGTGTTTTTTGTTGTAATACAATTCTCTGGATTGTCGGAAGCGGCTAAGGCTCCAAGTTTCTCAAATTAGTAAAAATTAAAAGTCCTAGCAAACGTTTTCGTAGTAGCGGAGCCTGGACGTGCCCTCGAAAAATTATAACCATTTCGCATAAACGATTTCGTGAGTACCTGTGTTTTGTTGAGCTAGCTGGACAGGTGTTAGTGAGTGGATGAGTGACCGTTTGCCGTTGCACATAGCACCTTAAATCATTATTTGACAATACAAGATCATTTACCGAGAAACATTACGTTTTTGTAAAATTCCACGCATATGCAAAGAATGATCTTGAAGAAGAGTTAACCGAAAATTAATTGCCAAAAGTTTATTTAACAAGTCTACTGTAGATGAATACCTATTGGGTTTTGTACGAATATCTTTCATTCATAAGGACGATTTCAAGTACCTCAGTTAGAATACAAACCGAACTTAGTATGATAGCTGAACCACTTTCCCCCACGTCTTTTCTCGGTATCTTCTACGTGCTCACCTTCAAAAGTGAAAACAAGAATCCGAAAAACGCCGTGCTGCATTTTGAGCTTTTTCATTAAACTTGTTATTGAATATTTAAAAATCTATTTAACAAAATTGAACAGATATGGCTCTACTTGGAGGGTAATAATTGTTCATAGAATTTTCATTCTATTGAAATTTTTGCTTTCACTATAATTGTTTATTTTTGCTTTAGATCATAAACGCTGTACCCGGCTCTCGATGTCTGTTCTGATTTCAATTTCGGTTTGGTAGCACTATCGCCCAAATCGATACCCATGTAATGCACACTCGCGAAGCGGATGTCACAGTCGCTCGACAGGACAAATAATGTGTATAACATTAATAAAAGTTAAATCACTAGCTAAGCATACGGTGAAAAACATAATTGATTATGTAAAAAAGTTCTACAATTCAGAATAAAGATTATAAAAAAAACCTTTGAATATAACCATTAATAATTAGGGTTAGGCAAAGCAACAGTAGTATAACAGAAGGAGCTTGTGATGCCGATATAGTCAGGACATGATTAATGTCTTGTACTTGACATCAGGATCACCAAAATATGTCAGATATATGCCGGATGCTATTATAAAGTGACACTAAAGAATTAATGGACGATAAATTTGTAAAGTTTGTTCTACATGTAAGGTAACAGAAGGTTCTCGTTCTAATGACTGCGAACAAAACATTTTTTTCTCTAGCAAGAAGTGGTTGTCATTGACGTTATGAAATAAATTACACAAATATAGATTAGTTACTCGCGAGTGTGTGAACGATTTTAACATCGTATACAGAAAAAAAAATCTATACCTAGGGGTAAATCCGGGGAACTTTGCCGGACATAACTCTCTACTATTTGCGCGATTGCCGCCCGTGACGTTCGCAGTATGCTCTGATACACCATCTTGCTGTAAAATATCTCTCTTAATTTGTTATTATGAAACGTATCCGAAATTTCACTACGATATCGTTCTAAGGTGGAATATTCATAGAAAGTCATTGTAAAACGTCTCTCATAGCAAAAATGAGAAAAAAAATCAGAAGAATTTAGACATAATAACTGCTTTTTATAATTGGCACTGGTAACGTAAGATGTTAATGTTAAAACCTACAATTTTTCTGGCTTGCCTCACATTTTGGCTATGTTATGTTATCAAAAAACTACCATTAACGCTATTGTGAATAGCGCAACCGCTAACATTACATTGATGCACATACGCCTATGTGTTAGTTATAGCTAAACTATACTTATCGCAAAATTGTATTAACCGATCCCCCTCTCGTTTCTAGCTCTCCGTATACCTGCTCTATCTCTTAATCTTTGTGCCCAGAAGTTGAGATATAAACCTGAACCGCTATCGTTTCGTAGGATTTGTTTTCTATTCTAACTACAATGATCCTATCACTTACTATCCTGCAGCTTATCATTCTACTGCCTAACTTCTTGTTTAGTACAAACCCTACCCCTACCCCTATGTGACCATTCTGTGTACCTGAGTGTACCACTATACTTCCCTTACCAAAAGTCACCCTGTTCTTTCCACTTATCTTCACTTACCCCTACAAAATCTAAATCTAACCTTACGATCTCTCTTTTTAAGTTTTCTAATCTACCTATCCTCCCTAAACTCCTCACATTCCATGCTCCTACGCGCAGAAGGTGTTTTTTGGCCTCCACAGAATCCGTAGAGCGGACTGTCGCGTGCAATTACTTCAAATGGTCAGAATAACATATATAATGTTCATCAACACACCACAAACGAAAATAAAATGGTACTTAAACGGTGGGAATCCCAATGCCGTTAAAACGGAGACTGTCTGAATTCTTATTTTATAACCGTTATTATTAATAAAATTCCACTGCCACTCGTCAGACGTACCATTTTCGCCGTTCGCCGTACTTTAAAAACAATTGTCGTATCATGTAAACAGAATGCTATCAATTATTGTCTTAGTCAAATGCGTTAACCGTCAAAAATTAAGCCTGTCTAAAGATGAAGAAAATTTAGACAAAGAAACACCTGCAAATTTTGTACACTTAAAATGCCAAGCAATAATTTCGCATATCCCTGAAAATCATTTATATCTGGTTAGGAACAAAAAAAAACATCTACCAATAAGGAGATCTGAGAAATATCTTTCCTTCAGTAAATTTATACGAAAGTAATGTAACAATCGATCCGTCTCTTATTAGTAATAAGGGCATATGTCTTTCCCAGACTTACTACATACATCTCAATCTTATTCCACAATTTCTATCGGTCAAAATTAAATGTACCAGTTCTGCAACAAGAGAAAAATTTGGGGGAGACATAGCGACTCATTATTTATATGAAGGTCATTTGAAAAACGATGTGTAGTAGTGCTAAAGGCAAAAAAAGTAAATACCACACTTTCTACAAATTTCACTTTATGAACCTTTCATTTTTTGTTCCTATTTATACTTCTTTTAATGCCCCTTATCGCTAAACTTGCATGCATTAATGATAAATTTGTATATGTATCTACGAATTACATAAATTCTTAATTTGTTACATTATTGTTCATATCGCGTTGAAACTGAGCCCGAAATAATCCCATGCACTATTCTCTAGTAAGCGGCATTCAGCTATTTCCAATGGAGTTCCTGAAAGGCCAAATCGAAGAATATCTATTGTATATATTATCTGGATATAACGAAAATCGAAACGCGACAAAAACCATCTGCCATTGCATCAACGAGCTTGTTGAATGTGAAAACCTTTGATACAGCAAGAAAATTAAGATTACAATTTTTTTTAAAATATTCCAAAGTGTGTTCTCGACGCGAAGAAGTTTGCTTTACATATTACCACCCGATACAAACGGAAATACGCCAAATTGAAAGAATCAATATGTAGAAAGCAAATGAGCACGTTCAATAGGTATTTTATAATAACGAATTTGAAATGCAGAGTGCTGTAAATTGCGTCGTAATTAAACCTGTTCCCTTGCGTCCCAAAGCATAATGAACTTGGGCCGAATGTGTTACCATAATTACGTGCAAACAAGTCGGTCGCATATGAGCGCACGCACCAACGAGCATTGCGAACACCAGCTTTTCATAGATACATGTTTATCATAGACACTTTATAGAAGGGCTGCATTTCCCCAATGCACCGGTACATTTGAAGTTTAACTACAATCATTTTATAACTATTTCCTAATGAACGTCAGTCGTTCTAATCCTTTATTACGTACTTAAATCTAGGAAAGCACCATTTGATCTCCATAAATGTGTCTGCTTTAAACTACTGATTAGTAAAGATTTCAAATTAGCTCTTTATTCAACCTGCATAAATTTAAGCTTTTGCGGTTGATTTCGCTTCAACTAAAATCCACTTGAAGTCATTTGGATGCTATGGCTTTAGTTTTATCTTACTAACAATTAAGGGAAGATAAATTGAAATGGAATAATTTAGGTATAGTAATATTTGGAAGTGCACAACATTAGAAGTGTTTCACATTTGACAGCGTCATAATAATGAACCCAGGAGGCAAAGATTCATCCCACCTAGGAAGCTATAGACCAATAATGTGTAACAGGCAAGAAAAAAAGAAACGTTTATCCCATTCATTAAGGCGATATCTTTAGCAGCTCCTTCCTCTACTTGTAACGTTGTCTCTGCCTGAACACATTGAAATATTCTTTTAGTACCCTTTGCGCCACCTGCATATTTTCTCTGTAAATTCGTTGTATTTAGATTTATTGGTATTGGTTCGAGTTCTAGAGGTCGCCGAGTGTATTTCTGCTTCTCGATGTTATTGGTCTATTTCCTTCCCTTGATCTTTCTCGCTTGCGTGCAATCAGAAACTGCCAAGAAGAATCATTGTTGATTCGTTAGCTCGTTAAGCAATGACAGAAGGTTAGCTTACATTAAACTTACAAGTCCAGATTACAATTATTTGTTATATTTAATTGATTCTTACTTAAAAAATGACCACGCGTGTTAAATTAGCATAGATGCTATATGGCCCACATCCCAGTAAAGAAAGGAAGGATCACACCAAGGAAAAACCAGTATTTTTTATACAGTGCTAAGATAATTAAGAAATAGACATAGGGATTTATGTATATTCCCTATGTCTACTTTCAAAAGACAAAATATGTTCTGAACAGCGCCTTATTTTATACAACCAAAATAACTTCTTAAAACAAGTAAAAATCTGGCTGTCACATTAATTAATTTGAATGTTGTTGCTTGGGCTTCCGTATTTTTATTTTCGTTCGTGTGCGATGTATTCAACTGAAGAAAAAGTTGATACTGCCAATTCGTATAGAGCCGGTAACAGTTTTAGGAGCGTAAGAGATTTATTTTCGTTTAAGTCAAAGCAACAATATTCAAAGTAATTAATATGACAGCCAGATGTTTGTCTTAAAATGGTATTTTGGATGCCTAAAATTAGGTGCCCTTCAGAATAGACTTCGTCTTTTAAAAGTAGACATAGGGAAAAACAATATACATAAATCCCTATGTCTACTTCTTAATAAATAGCACTGTATATACAAACCTATTACTGTGGCTAACTATATATTCGCAATACATTGGATTAGGTTAATTGAAACAAATACTGTCAATTGCAATACATTTGGAAATTCAAAATACTTATCGCAATAAATTCAGCAGATTTATAATTGCAAAGTTAAAGAAGTGATTTCAAGTTTGAGAAGTTCTAATCTAAAATCTAAGATTAATTATACACTTTCATTAACATTGAAATTGGAACCGTTTACATTATCAAGGAGAGAACACATTTTAAATCGTACTTAATATTTTCACCTCTGATCCTTACTCCAAATTTCCGGAATGCACAATTATGCTTTAGGGGATGGTTATACCCTTGATGCATGCAAGTTGAAAATCAAAATGCAAAACTGCAAATACAAAGTACGTCCCCTAATGCAGTAGCGCTACTTCAACCAGACTACCCTACCGTATCTACTAAAGGAGAGAAATTTCGCGGCCTGTACTTCAGGAACGTTTTACCCCAGCAATATTAATTACTTAGGTAATGTGGTTGTGATACTCTTATCTTCACTTTCCGGACGTTGTATGATTATATTAGAGAAACAGATATGTAAATTATCAAAATTACTTCCCCCTGCTGTAAATCTTTACATCGAGTTCGCTTTGGAGAAAAGTTAAAGTAAAATATAGGGTTTAAATACAAATTTACTAATTCTGTTGAACTTTCTAATGCTTCCGCCGACATTCTCGCCCTGACTTCAACTACGTGTCCCATTAGCCATACATATTAATGTGAGTAGAGTGCTACAATTTACTGAGTTAGGAGTTTAAAATATAGAATAGTTATAAAAAGTGGCACTCTGCGTGTGTGTCGTCTCTTAGGAGCGCTAACTCATCTGCAGGCTAATCCAGGAACATTAATATTCATGCGAGTGGATGAAGTCCCCCGCTAAACAGGCTTGGTACATGAGATGTGTTTACCTCGAGTTGCCGCTTGCACCCTCCGATATGTGCTTATACGGAAAACGCTAAACCATCCATTTCTTACATTTCAGCGAGCCTTCGCTAAGAGAAGGGGAACGTCGTCGTCTGCCTTTCGTCGATAAAATGTAATCCTTTTTTCGTTTTAATTCATTTGCATTTCTTAATAGGTATTTTTTCTGGTGGTTCGGTCGCAGTTATATATCTACTATTACACTTATTTGCCACATTGCGGTAAAGATTATCGTCGTTGATTCCTAGAGCAACCTCATTGGCGAAACAAATGTAAGGTCTCCAAACTGCCCCCTCACAATACCAACACACTGGCCAGTTCTTGCAAAATCCTTTCTTTTGGTATCGCACAAGTTACCTGAATAAATTTTAAATATTTTTTTCTAATTGAAATATTAAAGAATCATTCTGCAAAGAAAGGGTTAATTGCATTTAAAAATAATTGTAAAGAATCCTTAGACTAAATGGAGGAAGAGTATGCGCTTAAAAAATAATTTAAATTGTGTGGCCACACTTATTTAGGAGATCATTCATCCAAATTGTTCGTAGAGTAACCACAACGACACACTCACTGTGAAAAATTCCAACACAGTTGGCACTCGAATTTAACATGTTGTTTTATTATTACTTATCTATTCTAAACCAACTTAATCAAATAATTTACACTACATATTCCTGAAGTTCGCTCGAAAAATTCTCGAATACCAAATACATTTCTCTTGATAAACTCCGTAGACAAAACCTGAAAAAATAAAATAATTTTAAACCTGGAAGGTAGTATAGGCGCACAAAAAAGGGAGAAACGAGAAAAGTATGCATAATATAATAGCCCTAACCACGGCTTGCTGCTGTTCACGGAGAGATTGGTGGTCAAGGAAGCAAAGTAAATGGGGAAGGCGACAAACACAAAATAAAAGAAAGATGGTAGCTTTAAATTCGCTCTGGACCGATTGATTGAACCATAACTGACAAATTTTAGTCCAGGAAACGAAACTTAAAGTAGTATAAAACCTGTCAATTTTTTCAAAATGCATCGATTTGCATGAAAATTCATATGAGTTATGATTGTTAGAGGACTTAGAACATTATTTCAGAATATTTCAATCCTTAAAAATCAACCATTATTGTGAGACCAAACCTTCATTTCCTGAACTAATTGTTTGTGTTTTTTTAATTAAAAATATTTGGGGAGGAAAAAAGGGGGATTGAGGAGGAAATGATATATTTGTTGAAAATGCGAATATGCCAACAAGTTAAATTGGTGGTAAGATCTCACATTACAAATATTAATAGCAATCTTGTTTTGTTAAACTACGGGGTACGATTGGTGAACGATTGGGCTTCGTTTGTGCTCGTTTGTACAGTATAATAACTCAGGGTTAAACAAGAAAATACAAACTTGAGATCTGTCACTGCGGTAGTTCGTTGGGCATTTGATCTTCGTCCTTCGTTGCACAAACCAATGGTTGAGCGCCACTCAATTTCTAAATATTCTAACGTATGAAATTGAGAAGATACGAGGATAGTAGGTAATGTTGCGAATGATATGTAGCAACGATTTAAAATAAACTTCTTGAATGGTTTTATTTTATAGAATTATTGATTGATAAAATTAAAAAAACAAAACTCAACTATTGCAGATAATTAACTTTTGTATAGTAATTATTTAGGCGAGATGCAGTAGGCATATTACTAACAGTAAATAATAATAATAATATGTATTAGTATCTTAGTGCGGTTCTTGCGAAAGCTATAAAACAAACATCGAAAGATTTACAATAAACAAAATAAGTTTTAAAATTCGTCCATATTATAAAAACAATTTCATACTGTTATATTTTGTTTTATAGTTTATTTTTTTCGGGGACGTATTACTAAAACGTGTTAATGAGTTAAAAATTTTAGTTGCGTTGTAGCAAAAGTGATGTCTTGTAGGATGTTGCTTGTATTAATTTTTTATTTCTAGTGTTATAGGAATGATCAGCGGTTTTGAAAATTGATTTGTGCGCATAAACGTATGAGCAAATTTCCGAGATGTAAGTGTTAACCACAGTCATCATTTTTAGTTCCCTAAAGTATTCCCTACAAGATTGTTTGTAGCCTAAGTTGCATATTATGCGTATTGCATGTTTCTGAAGCCTCAGGATTCTTTCCACGCTATGATAATAGCGTAAAAATCAATTTAGGTACCAAAAGAAATACGGGTTTATTCAAACAAATGGCAAAAATAATAATTCTCTCCACAATGGGATAGCCGTAACACGCAAATACTCATAATACCACGAGTAGTAGTTTTTGAGGTGCATTCACGAATGCTAGTTACGCCGATTAAAACCACGAGCGCTTGTGCGGTATTAAAAAGCGTAACTAGCATGAGTGGAGCAGCACCAAAAATAATCTACAAATACTAGTACCTGCGTGGCAAAATTACCGCACATTTTCGGATCTCGAGATTTATTTGGCCAGATAATTCACCAAGAAAATTAAGGAATACAAATTTATTCATGGATAGTCAAGATATCCAAATATCTAGTTGCCATGATAATAAAAGGTTAATAAACAAAATTAACAAATATTGTATTTGTATTGTGTCTGCAGTAAGCAATACCTACCTATATTAAAGGATTAGGCGTTTAACATAAGACGGAGAAACGGCAGTGACTATAAAGAAGCTGTTATTAAGACTTTATGGGGCACAACCTCCAAATTAGTGCAAGATTTGTTTCACAAGCAGTACGGCTACGGTCAAACGTTTGATCCATTGCCAGGAACTAGTTTTAAGAATTGTACATTTTTCAATTGTAATTTGAACTGAATTTGTTTAATTTTCAATTAAAGTTATGAAAATAAAAAGGGTTACATTCAATTTAATATTGTCAGTTTTGACATCACTTATTAAAAACGTCAAAAAATTGCCGTGACAACTTTTCTGCCAAAAAATTGCCGCAGCCATTTTTTATTTTAGTTTATGATTGGTCGATTTTAAAAACACTAAACTATTTGATTCGTCCAAAATAATCGAGGTGAATTGTCGCTGAAATTACCACACGTGCAATTATCACTATAATTCGTTCCCATTGACTTACCGATTTGACATTGCGGCATTTCAATGGTCGAAATGTGATAAATGTCAGATGAATTTAATAGTCAAGATAATTCCCCAAACACTCAAAATTGTAACTTACGTTACAAAAATCTTAGTAACTTCAATGTACATTGAAATTCCTCAGTTTAACAAAACCCCAATCATGAATGGTCAATTAAATTGATTATTGAATGTTAAAGAAGTTTCCACACATAAATTGATATTCCGGACAAAAATTCGCACGTATAAGGCCAAGTACAAGTAAAACATGTAAGGCATAAAGTTCGATGTTTACGCCAAGAAGCGAGCTCAGTTCTCGCATTCAAAACCTGGAAATAATCAAAAGAACCCCCCCCCCCCAAGTCGCAGGGCACGGTATATCATTAATGGACTAATGCCTAAAGCTAAAGGGTCTGTCTCTACTTGTAATCTGCTGCTATAACAGGTACGGTACTTAATCGGCCAACCTCTCCAGAAGGAAGTGGTGGACAATCTATTCAAAAGTAATCTTTCAAGTAAATAAATTGCCCTTAGTAGAATCAAATAGTATAAAATTACAAGGTGGGGTTCCACAACGGTATAATGATCAACATTTTCTTTATCTTTTTTTAAGTCAACATACGCTTCCCAGGTAGCATCCAACCTTCTGCAGTATGCAATGTAATGGCCCACACATTTGACCAAAGTTTGTGTCGTTTATTTTTAAGATGATGCGGCTCGAAATGCAATAATTGCTTGTAAGTCGTGGGTAAACTAAATTTAATGTTAAAGCTAATCTCAAATATAAATAAACAAAGAAAACTTCTTCATGCAGAGGTTGTTATCGCTGGCTTCAAAACTAAAAGTAAAATTGTGGAATTTAAAGGGGGAAAATTAATTTTTAAATTAATAAAGACCTGCGTTTAATATTTTTTTTACAAATATCTCTTATCTAACTCGCAAAGGGGCCTTGTCAATTAACACCACAACATTTTAACAACGAACTCTTTTAATTTATAATTTCTGTACAATATGAAAACTACACCAAATATATGAATTTAAATCTTGCGGTTTAGTTCAGTAGGGACTTTGAAATAAACGCAAGGGATTTCCCGACGAAAATGGTTATACCGTTAGACCAGCTATTCCGCGACCGCTGTGTATACGGTTTAAAGAGATCCTAGGGGCGTTACAGGAAACAGTAACTGGCCTAGTACGCCAAAACCTGTACAAGTACTACCCATGGTTGATACCTAAAATTAAAGTAAAGGAAACTAAAGAGCAACGTAACAACAAAGCTGGAATACTCACGGTTATTTCAGGGGCTCACCGACAACTACGTAGATAACTTCCTATTTATACGGATGGCTCGAAAAACGAAGATGGTACGGGATCAGCGTTTGTATTCGATGATGTGATCCATTCCTGGGCCCTAAACCCTATAGCTTCGGTATATACTGCAGAACAGTTTGCGTTGCTGAAGGCTTTGTGCACATTCGAACAGAACCTACAAATAAAAGGTATGTAATAATTAGCGACTCGTTAAACGATATATATATATAAAATTTACGAGGACCCTCTGGATGCCAGGAGTGTTTAATGGGCATGAATGAACACGGTGTCAGTCCTGTTTTTGTTTGGGTACCCGTGGTATCGTCGTAAATGAAATAGCTGATATGGTAGGGAAAAGTGCAATAGCAAATAAATGAGGAGCATGTCAAAAGGACGGACGTACAATGTCAACTGAAACAAAAAAGCATAGAATCTTGGCAAAGTCAATGGGAAAGAGAAAATACCTACCTATCACGTATTAAACTATCGGTTAAAGAAAAACTACACCTAAAAGACTAACAGAGAGGAACAAATAAGACACATCGACTAAGAATAGGACACACAAATTTCACGCACCAATAACTTTTGACGGGTGATCCTAGACCGCTGTACAATAACTTGTGACGTCGATCTCTGTGTGAAACGTGATATGTGACTGCGTAGAGTATCTAAACCAGCATGCTATGTTTAACCTAAAGGACGAAGTTAGAAGCAACCTTACCGACACATCAAATTTGGAGAATGTTTTAAGATTCCTAAAATCGATAGGGATGTATAGTAAAATATAAAAATTACTATGCCTTGGAAAGACTGGAGCGTGTGAATGGCGAGAAGACTAAACAATGGAAGCCAAACCTATAAAAAAAATATATATCCTTTCTTACTTCAAACCAATTTTAATGGAAAACCATAAACAGAGCTATATTTAAAAATATAAAAGAGAATTGTGTTAGACCAATGTATTTAATTTTTATTATTTCACGATCACATCAATAATAATAAAAGTAGAATAAAATGAAATTTTGCATTAACCTCAACGTGGTCAATAAACTAAAATTGTCACTGCGAGTACCAATTCCATTACCGCCGAGCTGTAATTTTCCCAAATACTTATTAATAGTGGGAAATGAAGATAAAACAATTTTCCCGTTGCGTAATCCCCATTTCCGAACTCTTGTTGAAAATTCGAATTAAGTTGCGATTTATGCGACTAAACGTGTACGCGAACGTTATTTATAAATATATCAAGACATAAATACCAATTATATATCCATTTATGTACGTATCGCGCTCGATAACATACCAAAATTATTGTACCGTACACTGCTACGACGCCGATTGTAAATAACGTAGATTTTCGGAACGGAATGTCACCAAACTTAAATGTTGATACTGTGTATCGATTTCAATTCGATGATTAATGTGTACGTAATACACGTTCGGTGATGTTTTTATGTTTTTATTTGCTTAAAACCCTTATACTTCTGTTAGCATATTGGAAAATTTTCATAGCGATGATATTTATCTGGTTGACGCCATTGCGAACGTTGTTCTAAATGAAAAATTGATATGAAGCGAATTTACTTAGCACAAGGAAGATTAATATTTAATCATTTCGCGATTAATAAACCTTTTTGTTGGGTGAAACGTGTAGAGCACTCATGAATTTCTGAATACGAAACCATAAATGCCGCATTGCTACCAAAAATGAGTAGGGAATAAACTTCATTTATGGTGAGATACATGCATATATAATGCAATATCGGTTTATTGCATATCCCGGAGCCGAGAGTTAGAAAGACGATGTATGTCAAGCAGACTTCGCTTTGAGAGTAATTATTAATCTTGAGTCTTTTAAGATTATTGTTATTTTCGCAAACTTTACATGTTCCTATTTTCGGGCGCCAACCAATATTACTGTGTGCAATGGCATGAATTCATTACACCACTCAAATAATACTTACCTAGCTTGCTCAAAATTACACAAATTAAACCTTGTAACAAACCCTCATCTTCTTTATTTTATTAGGTAGATTTCTATAGATTATCGGTCTACTTATTGTAATGGTACCAGTATATTTAAGGTTTATATATTATATCCCTTCCAAGAAACACTTTAACTTTCGTAATTCGTAACTCATAAATATCTCGGTCAAGTTCGTGAATCAGCCAATTCCGCCATATTGGAACAAAATGGCGGAAAGAAATCTACTTACACCTGATCGCCCGAGCCGTAAGGGGAATTTTTAATAACTAAAGAAAAATTGAATCTCGGGGTCCAGCTGGGTTCCGAAACGCTGGAAAAACTTCACCACTGACTTATCAAAATCTTGATGATCCGCCACGCATTATAGTAACATAATGACGTACAAAAATAAAATAAACACTTCTACAAAACAAACAAATAATCTGAAGGCGTTGTCAATACGTCTTGAAGTTATTATAAAACTGGAGACGGAAACAAAGTGACAAACGAAAATAAAGTGAAGCGTAAGCCATAAAAAAGTAGAATTATAACTCGGAATGCACCGCGTCATTTTGAAGGCTTGTTGTTGACCAGTTTGAGTTATTTTAAAATTAGTTCACATATTTTCTGAGGGCTTAGTAGAGCTGTATGTTTGCATTATTAAACATTAAAGTGATAACCATGGAAAAGCTTAGGAATGAAGCCTTTCATTTTACTTAATAATTAAATAAACATTAAACATCCCTTCATAATATTGTGGTCGAAGCTTTTATGATGTAATGTAAAACTTTACATGATCCAATGATGGTAATTTATCGATCTTCAGATTTGTGTAGGCGAATTTCGAAATAATTCTTTTGAATCTACGTAGTACGGACAAGAAACACTAAAAATGAAAATGAGAATGTATGCTATTAAATTATAAATGTGCCTGTGTATGATATTTCTAAAGAGCATTTTTCAAGAGGTTTCCAATGACGTATCACAAATGATACGTCACGATGATACGATTGAAACAATTCGATATTTAGCACTTACTTGCAGTCACATTTATAACAAGAACGCGTTTTTGACTATTTATCACATCGATGTTAAGACTAAGACTAACCACAATTCAATTGACTTATGTAGCAAACAGAATGAGTCATATCCGTCTTTATTCCTTAACAATGGCGGCTAATCACTAAAGTTTATTTTTTGTTTAACTTTTTCCAGCAGTTTACGTTTATCTATTTTAATTGAAAGTACTTCGGGCAAGCATACCTATCTAACAATTTTTTCTACTTTCTAGGAAATTTGTTCGATCTCGGAAGATTTGGGCGTTGTGCGCAGGTGCGCCGCCTGTTGAACCCAACATTTTCCAACTTTTGTTTTTGTGTATGTGTCGTACATTGTTGTATTCGTAATAAAAAAATGCTATGCAATACAGGCTGTACTGTTTTTACGGGTCACTATTTTTTAAATATTGTTAAAATATCTTCTTTGTTGCCTGGCAAACTTTGTCTTGGGTAGTGTATGTTCGTAGTTTCTTGCGTTTTTTCGAATTAATAGCATAATTTCTTATTAAATGTGATATTTACACACTCTTATCTACGACCGGAGAAAAACATGAGATAAACTTTTCAACTATTACGCAAATAATTTCGAGAAGTTTCTTATGTTATAACAAGTAAGAATTTTCTTTACAAGTAAATAAACAAGGTAAACAAATTAGAATAGGCTGTAAACAAAAATTAACCATCGTCTAAAGCTTAAACAACAGTATATGCTTGATGTTACTATAACGTCTATTAATCTTCTTTCTAGAAATGATTGCAGAGATCCGGCGACAAGTACGGATAAGTGATAGTGCAGGTAGTATTTGGGTTCCTCATTACTTTTTTTTAGAGAGAAATTTGGATTTTGAATTATGGATTTATTTATTTATGTTTAGCGAAAGTGATAGATGTATTGTAGGCATCCAAAATTTCGAGAAGTGCAACAAAATATGCATGGCAAATTAAAGCATTCATATAGAAGTGTGGTACTCAATTGGGCGTGTATACCTTAGGAACTTGGTTATTTAATATCACATTTGACGGAAAAACGTCAACATTAACTCTTAGTGTTGAATAAAAAATAGGTGGCCACCGATAGCGGGCACCGTAGTCGCGGGTAGGGTAAACTAAATCCGCGTATACACAAGTCGGGCCAAGTATACACCAGCTTCCATAGCAACCACGTATTGAAAGTTTGAAATCGGAAACAGTAACTATAAGCAGATATCCAAATTGAAGCAACTGATAATTATACCAAAGGGTTACTCTTTGATTAGACCTTGCAATGCCACTACGCTTGTTAGAGCCGTCTTTTAGTTTGTGAACCGAAAAAATATGATCAAACTTTATTATCTTAGACAATTTCTTTAATTTATCCTAAGGTATTTTTCCGGTGCTGACCGATAGCTGTTCATATTTTAAATAAAACTAAGTAAAACAGTATCTTTACTTCCTGTGCAATCAAATGTTTGAATATTGGAAAATATCCATCACAAAAGTGCATAAAAATGTCCAGTAATTATTCTCTTCTATTTACTCTAGAAATTTAACTAGAAAAATGAGTAAACTTTAATTTTTATACCTACATTAAAACAAATTTCACTAAAAATCATTAGGTATTATGGGATGTTTAATTTAGGTAACAGTCAACACCGAAGTAAATACCTACGCTTGGAATAATGTACAATTCGTATATAAATATTGAATGTAACGCAAATTTATTTAGGTAGGTGCGTATTTAATTTATTTAAAATTAAGTAACAAGTAAAGTATTATTTATCACATTTTATAATAGTCTTGAAATGAATTGATTTATATACTTTATATCCTTATACTATTATGCTTTATATGTTTATATATAGTAAAGTTCTTGAGCGCTTCCGAAAGCTCCCGAGTATTCTAGAATGTTCTCGAACAAAACAAGCCATATTTCTATGAAAGATTGCGTCACATCCACCTTCGTTCTTTATCGTCAATGACTAATCTTTCATGGCGCCTCGATGTCTATCGGGATTTCACCAGCAGATTTATATGATGATTTTGATGGATCACTACCGTCATGCTTACTGATGTTTAAATAGAACAATTTTTGTATGAAGGTGTCTTACGTATTTGTCAATTTTGAAATGCTTATTATTTTCATGCTTGATATATTTTTCAACTATAAATACCGCCACATGTCGTACAAGCTCTTGAACAAAGTTTAAAGGTGCGTCGAGGTCGAAACTAAATAGGCCAGTTTCTTGAAAATTATCATCACATGGAGCTTCGGTTTCAGAATTTTTACTTTTACAGAACTAGAAACCGTAAGAAGTGGAATTTCGTTTGAATTAACGTGCATTGACATGAATTAATTTGAATTTCTGGTTGTTTTCCCCTAGTCTTTTGCCATGTTTCCTCGTCGTTCCATATTTTAATGAAATTTGATCAATGGTCAAATTACAAACAAACGGCTTGTTATTGAAGCTTTTTTTTATTGCTTCAAAAACGTATTTGTTGAAACCAGCAACTTTCTTATTGTTGACGGCGCAGGTAACAGGTTATGAAATTGTAGGCCGTATTCCAATAAAACTGTAGCGCCATGGCGAACTTGCGTAACTCCGAACTGTATTGGTTACGCTGTGGATTCGAAGTCGTCTCGTTGAAATACTGAAGAGCATTCGATAGGGAGTTCTGGTTTAAAGAAAAAAATTAATGAAGGAATATTACACAACGATCACATTCAACTTCCTGTACAACACGCAGACGCAATAC
Source organism: Photinus pyralis (assembly GCF_008802855.1). Taxonomy (NCBI): domain Eukaryota; kingdom Metazoa; phylum Arthropoda; class Insecta; order Coleoptera; family Lampyridae; genus Photinus; species Photinus pyralis. The sequence goes on from NW_022170249.1 coordinate 55,055,614, forward strand.
GTTTGCTTAATTCCTAATTCTGCGCAGTTTTACATACTACTCATTTCTGATGTTTTGATATCTCCTGAATGTTTAGGTTTAGATCAGTGGCGTAGCTAGGAATGTGGTTTGGGAAGGGTGATGTGCGGACATTGTGGAAGACGGTGAATTGCTGAAGAGATTCAAGGTAGGGACCCTCCTTAAACAGAATAGGAGTGTAAGGATTAACAAAATCGTCTTTTTTAAAGCATGGCATCCGTTGGAAGCATCGGATCACGACTATTGCAAGCCTTAAAACCATAAACCTTTTTTTATCACCCTTTGGAAATCTACAAATATGAGCAAATCTAAAATATGTTTAAAATTTTAATATACTTATTATTAAGCTACGTACGAGAAGAATGGCAAATTCACACCGGCCTGCCTCTTACAGAGAAAACGCGTTTTTGAATAATTGCGTCCATTTTTGGCGCATTTTTTTAAGAATAAAAAAAAGGTGCTCTTGTTTGTGTTTTGTGTGTCCGTCCGGACCCACTTCTGTCCTTTCGAACTACTTCTAGGGGAATGGTCCTAGAGTCCTGGAATTTTTTGCAATAGGTAGCCTATACCTTGAAGATGTGCCATCAAATCTCGCTATCTTAAGGGGAGGGGGGGGGCCCATGAATTTTTTCCTGAGATGTTTTTGAAAGTTAAACGTGTATAACTTACATACGACAACCAATTGGTCTACGCATGCCTTAGTCGCGCCAAGTTAAACTTCTGAAAATAGGGGAGGGGTAAACACACGTTCTACCCTTCGTGGTATTCTAATAAATGGTCTCATCGAAATAAATTCGTTTGTACATACTATACCTTTCGCGCCTGATTCCATTGGTGATTTCATAACTTTAATATCTCGAAAATGGTTTGTCTGAGGGAGTACTCTGACAGGCAAAATGAATCGACTGGACGAGACATATCTATTGGTGAAGTCGAAGCTTTCAGTGCAAATATCTGCAGAATGGAGTGTCGGAGGATTTTGAATGTATGCCAGGGGCTCTTTAAATGTTTATGAGTAGAGTCTCCTGCTCTTATAACCCCACCTTTTCCTAAGTTATTTCGGTTTAAAAAATTCGCTTTATCTACACACGAGTTGTGCACAATTTATACTTGTTTGTGTTTTAATGTTTTCGTTTTTGATACGATTTTCTTGTGGATTTGTCCCTGTATTATTAACTTGTCCATATTCAGTTCCAAGGAGTTGAACAGATTTGGACAACTTTAATTGTATTTGAAATAATTGATCCCTAAGAAGTAGATATAAATCTTAGAAAAGGTTACAAAGTAATTTACTTTTAGGATATGTAGGTACGTGGTGAAATACTTGCTCATTAATAAAGTGTATGGAAGGAATACAGTCGGTTTTCAAAAAAAAAAACTTTACGTTTTGAACCAATCTGCATTTAGGCAGAATCGTCGTCACAAAACTGCCCGCCTATTACCTCGTGGAGGTAAGGGAAAGTAAACTAGCCCTTCTAAAATGTTCACACACTTCAAACCGAATAAAATGGATTAAAATGTTCAAAAACGTCCAATCTTTTTGTTCCCTACAGACGAAAGATTTATTTGCAATTGAAAACCAACCAGATTGGAGAACTCACAACCCTACCCTTACCGGTACGCGCCCTGTCTTTCATTGCCACTCATTAGCGGATCGGTCGGCGGATGAGCCAAGACGGACCGATCTGACGCACCGATCCGCTAATAAATGGCGGGGCTTTAGAAGGATCTTGAAAGAAGATCTTCATATGTTCCCATACAAACTGCACTGACCCACAGATTAATGGAAACAGATAAACCACGTCGCCTAACGTAAAGCAAATAATGTCATGATGAAAATGGAGCCAAACTTTTGGCCGACGAGGCCCATTTCACACTCTAGCGCCGTCAATAAACAGAATTGTCGCTTTTGGAGCATCGAAAATCCCAACGAAATTCACGAAACACCCACCGTTGCACGTTCAGAAAGTGACTGTCTGGGCTGATGTCCGCTCCCAAACCATCATTACACGAGACTTCATATTTTGGATTTGAATTTTATCTTTCATGGCCTTTCTTTTTTGAAGCTGGTAAGACAGTAAAAGGCAACCGATATCGGTGGATGCTGGAATACTTTGTGTTACCGCAAATGCGTCAAAAAGGTATGAGGGATTTTTGGTTTCAACAAGACGGCGCAACATGCCACACTGCGTGCTTACCGATGAACTTTTTGCGTCAGAACTTCCCCGGACGTGTGATGCCAAAAATCGACGATATTGACTGGCCGTAAATGTACTTACATATGTTATCTACATTTTTGATGAGCCATAATTATAAGATCTGATTTAACATAACCATAGGTCAGCGGTTCCCAACCTATGGTACCCCTAGGGAGCGTCAGCGGTGGGGGAAAGCCGCCAGGACTCCACTTCAGTGCCTGTATGTTGTTAAAATAAAATTTTGTGTAGTAAAATACAAATTATATATTTCATAACATGTTGAGAGGGGTTTTTGTACGTTTTAACACTAAATTGATATTAAGGTTAATAAATAAGTCTGTATGTAAATGTAAATGATTGGTGGGGGAAGGTTGGCAAGAAGGGAGTTCTTGTTAGAGGAACTTACTCAAGGAGCACGGGAGATAAAAAAGGTTGGGAACGGCTGCCATAGGTAATTAAAAAAAGTAGGTATATGAAAATAAGATGATCTAAGAAGAATAACATACAGACGAATAATTAACCACACCTATTCAACCAAATTGATCATAATACAATTTTAGCGGCTATTAGGATGCGATTGAAAAACTTCATTTCAAAATTGGGAGGTAAAGTTTGAAATTGTGACAAGAAAATGTTTTCCTTTGTTTCCCATCTAATTAAACATTTTTAAAACTCATTTATCTCCTCGCCGTAATTTGATTAAATCAATGGCAGTTTTATAAGATTACCGCGCCTCATTTTTAAAATCTAGATGAAAAAGTACATTTCAATTTCCGTTGATAGAACTAACAGAAGATTGTGCGAAATCGCAACTGTAAATCTACAAGCCCCGGATATTACTCTTTTAGTTTATTGTCGGCAATGCTTCTAAGAATTTAGCTTTCCAAATTTTTGTTGTAAACGTTACTCATTTGCCTGTATTCCGCCAACTAAAAACCGCAATTAAAATTCCTAAACCGTTAAATTAGATTCGTTCCTGAAAGTTTATCAAACGCCCAAATCTATCACAGAGAAAATAATGTAATTATTCATTTAGCATGAAAAATGGTTTTAAGGCAAAAACTTCCCTATGCAATATATCACGTGAAAAGTTGAAAAATAATCAGTAACGATTTTAAATTAAGCCTTCGACAGAAATGCAATATTTTCCCCGCTAAAGCCCAGAAGAAAAATTCATGTGTTAACGCCGTCACAAGCACAAATGCAATTGTTATTTTCCTTCCCGAAAATTTTCGGAAAGGCTGTTTGTGGCGTGTTTGTTAGTTATAAAAATCGCATACCGCCGTTCTTGGCATTGAAAATTTGAATTCCTGTTTAGAAAGGAATTCTATTAGGTGCACAAACCCGGTATGTAGGTAAAGAAAAATATAAACCCCAAATTTTATTTAGTTATCGATTGCCTTTGTTCTATAAAAACTAATATGACATGAGCATTTCAGTGAAACACGCAATCCACTCAGTCCGTATGCGTAACGTAGTAGTTTACAAAAAAGAAAGCTGTATGTCACAATATTAAAAGGTTACAAAATCGTAATATGTATGATTGATACACGGAAGCTAATCGGCAGGTTATCGGGACTTACTTTTCAATTTTGTGTAATCAATTATTCAACGATAGTTAATGTGAATTTAATAGGCACCATTCTTGAAATGAATCCTGTGAAACATGTTATATTATACGCTGTGCCGTTGCGCTTATTTAAAAAGTACCTTTCATTTTGTTTTTTTTTTATTACAAGAGTGTTTTGACAAGATCAGTACTTTGGATGCTGGCGCTGTCGTCCTTCAGCTGTGGAGTACCTTATAAATTGGTCCAGTTTTCAAGTTAGAATGAGGGGGTCAATCGACGGACAATGTAATATTCTTTAATTTATCTCTGAGTAAGGTTTTCGCTAGGTTGTTTAGGAGTTATAAGCGAAAAACTGAAGCAAGTCCGAAAGTTTCCAAATTTTTGGGCTACTAAAAATTATGCCGGACCTCAAGAGGGGTACGAACTCAGATTAGACTATCTGAAGGTTTTAGAACGATTTTCAGCTTTCCCCAGGTCATTTTAAAGTCCTGTTCCCATTTTACTTGACCATTATAACAAAATAGCGGCCGGATGTGGCGCAGCTACAGCTAATTCGCTCTGAACAAGCGCCGAAGATAAAACGGCTTGTTTCTCTCTTATAACGTCCCTTCCAAAATGATGAAATATTCAGCACCGAATTTACAGGGATAGTAACGCGCGAAATACGGACAGTTAAGCAGGAATGCGAGCAGTAAATATAAGTTCCACTTAAACTAAACTAAGTGTGCACTTAGTAAAGTGTAAGTCTAACTTAAGTAATATTTATGAATTCCACCCTAAGTATTCGTAACGTGATAAAATTGATTTATTTAAATCCCACAAATGAGCGGAAATATACGAAAATAAAAGTCTGCAAACCTTCTACAGCTCTTATCTAGTACAGTCAGTACAGTACAGTCTAGTACAGTTTCGGTTAAACTCAAATCCGGAGGATTCAATGCGCACGCGCGTAGTCACATTAAGAAATAGAATATATGTATATAGGGTAAATTAAATCTACGCAAACTATACACGATACACATTTTAAACTATGATCTCAAAGTTAAAATTACGTCTGTGAATGTATAAAAATTTTAGACTGCTAAACGCACCCTGAATGCAAATGTTTATTTGACTTTTGATACGAAAATCACTTTGTCACTTTTGATTGTGTATCTTCAGGGTGGCTTAACTCGTTCATGTTCGAGTGTTAGCATATTCATATGATATCTTTATCCAACCACCCGCCAGGGTGCGGGCCTCCGCTACCAACTCGACGCTAGCCAAGATGCCGCGGGAGGCATCCTATCAACCTAATGTGTCCTACGATTTATAAAATATATTTCTCTCCAACCACCTGAATAAGACTCTATTTTGTGACGGTGTTCGGTACGTAAAATTGGTGTTTTCCGGATTAATCGCTATCACCATGGCAACTGTACAAAAAGTGGATACTTTTGGTCCTAGTACCAAAAAGAAATTGACCTTGAAAGTTTAGTATCTTTTCCGTAAATTTACTTCGCTGTTTACAATAAACCAAAGATTATACTATTATGTAGTATGATCTTTGGTTTATTGTAAACAGCGAAGTAAATTTACCATACGTAACTTTGAAACATTTTCAACTTTTGATACTATGCGCAAGACTTCCATACCGCTTGCGTATACGTACATAGAAATTACGTTCATTGTAAACACCTTCGTATGTTTCTATACAGTTCAACTTTGCGAAATTTTTACGTTTTATGTATTTCTTACGTATAATGTTCATTGTAAACAAGCACTTACGCTCGCTATTTTTATTTAAACCATGTGTAACGTAATTTACATATTCGGTGAAAGTAATTTTAATACGTATACAACCCGCCGTCGCGCGTAACGCCATCTACTTCAGACCCATTGCACTATTATCGTGTCATTTTGAATTTAAAATTTGAAAAAGTTAATTGCAATTAATTTTAATTAAAAAACTGTATGGTAAGTTTTGTATTTCAATACAAAATATAACAATATTAATTTTGTTTACAATAGAAATGACTGAAACTGATAGCGACATGGATTGCACTCCGTCAGAGAGGTGTATGAAAATTCATATACACGCTTTATGACATGGCGCAATAACAATAACTCTAATTCATTTTCGGAAAATATAATTATTGCGTACCTTGCCGATTTAACGACTAAAACGAAGCCGTCAACTCTTTGGAGTCGTTACTCCATGTTGACAGCAACGTTAAATGTCAAGCATGGTGTAGATATCCGCAAATATCCCAAACTTGTTCCTTACCTGAAAAACAAGTCACACGGTTATCGGCCGAAAAAATCAAAAACGTTGACGATAGAACAAGTGCAAACATTTTTAACTGAAACACCTGATATATTTAATGACTAAGGTAAAATTACAATTCACAAAGTTCCCTTTTTAGTTCTTACATTGAAATATGTGTGTGGCAGGTACATTACGCCGCGATGAATTATCGCAAATGAAGACGTCAGACATTACCGACTTAGAGGGTGCTTTATTAGTAAAAAGTACCCAATACTAAAACAAGAAAAGGGAACAGTATACAGTACAGAGAGTACCGTGTTGTCAGAGAGTACCGTGTTGTCACTGTAAGCGGACGCGTTTTACTGGTGCTCTAGTGCATTACCTTATTCAATAAATTAACTTGTGGTATTTGAGATTAGAATAAATAATATAATGCCTCTCTTTAAAAATTGCTCCACATGCAACAATAGCATTGATTTTGATAAAGACGTTATTTGCATTTGTGACAGGTGTTGTTTACTTTATCACGCGCCGTGTTCTGGTCTTTCCGGAGCGGACGTTAAACTATTGCTATCAAGTGGAAAGCAGCGGCCGGCTTTTCATTGCAACAAATGCATTTCAGAAAAAAACCAGATAACTGATTTACTTCAAATTATCTCGACCCTTCAAGCAGAAGTGCGCGAATTAAAGCAGGTCAAGGAAGAAAAACTCTACTTAATTGAAGATGTGGTAAATGAAATTAATGAAAGGAAAAGAAGGGAGAATAATATTATTATTTATAAACTAGAAGAAAATACGAATGAAAACGATAATTCACAGGTCAAGGAGATTCTTCATAAATTAGTTCCTAATATTTGTGTTGACAATGTTGCCATCACACGATTGGGAAAATCCTACCAAAACAAGCCCGCGCCTGTGAAGGTTGTTTTACGCAGCAAAGAGGATGTTTTTGCAGTATTAAAGGGCAAGAGAAACTTAAAATCCATGAAAATAGATATTGTAATTAGTACTGATAATACGAAGGTTCAACAGGAATTTTTCAAAAAGGTGCGAGCTGAACTTGACCAAAGAAGACAGAAAGGGGAGCACAATATATATATCAAATACATCAATGGAACACCAACTATAGCTGTTTCAAAAAACCCCAATTAAAAGTTGGACATGTGAATATAAGATCTATAAGAAAAAATTTTTTTAGTTTAAAGAATTATATATTAGAAAAGGACTTGGATTTTGTTGGGGTTTCTGAAACTTTTCTGGATTCAAGTTACACTGGTAAAGATGTCAGTTTACATAATTATAACTTAGTTAGAGTGGACCGTTTAACTTTCGGTGGAGGTGTTGCTATGTTCTTAAAATCTTCTTTCAATTTCAAACGTATTAAATTTGATGTCACATATGAGCAGATTGAGCACTTGTGGTTAATGATAAATATTAATAATTTAAAAGTGGCTGTTGGCGTCATACACGTGCCGCCCATTGCGAAATCTGGGTTTATAGATAATCTTACTGACATTATTGAACAGGTGTATGTAAAATCAAACTTGATAATTTTATTAGGCGATCTGAACGTTAATCTTTTATGTAGTAAATCGAGTGATAGCCGTCGTTTATTATCAGTGTTTTCTAACTTCCAATTGGTGCAACTAATAAATGAACCTACAAGAATTACCTCTAGCAGTGAGTCGCTGTTAGATGTCATGTGCGTGTCTAATAGTTTTTGTGTAAATTCGTACGGGACACATGATCTTCTCAATAACACGGATCATCTCTTAACTTATTGTAATATTAACTTTCCTTCCAACATAAAATCTACAAACTACATTACCTGTAGGAATTTTAAGAACTTGGATATTAAATCTTTTATACGCGACGCGGAAAACGTTAATTGGCATCAAATCAATTACTGCGAAGATCTTAATACGAGAGCCGAAATGTTAAATGACGTTATACTGTGGCTTTTTGACAAGCACGCTCCGATTATGAAGTTCAAGTCGAAGCAAAATTATAATCCCTACATTACCCACAATATTAAACAAATGATTAGATTAAAAGACCAGGCACATAAGAATTATTTAAAACATAAAACTGAAACGAGTCGACGTTATTACTGTGACTTGCGTAACTACGTGAAGTCTGCGGTTACTAGGGAAAGAAAAGCTTATGTGCAGTTTGTGCTGAACTCAAATAAAGGTAATGCTAAGAAATTGTGGAACCATTTCCAACAGCTGGGGGTTTGTACAAAGAAGAATTCCAAATCTGATATACCAGCATCACTTCAAAACCCACGGGCCCTGAATGAGTATTTTTCGAGTGTGACTGGCGGCTCCACTGTAGATTCAAATCTTCTAGAGTTTTTTAAGAGTACATTCAGGTTGAAAAATGCTTCGTTTACATTTGATGCAATCACTGCGCAGGATATATATTGGTGCTTGAAGAACATTTCTTCTAAAGCTTATGGACCTGATAACATTAACATTACAATGTTAATATTAGTCATACCGCATTGTGTGGATACAGTGCTCAAGTTATTCAATGATTCCTTGTGTAATGGAACAGTACCAAATATTTGGAAGACCGCCAATATTATTCCCGTACCTAAAGTTGACAATCCAGCCTCATACAGTGATTTTCGTCCTATATCGTTGCTGTCACCGTTTGTGAAAATACTGGAGAAAATACTTGTTTGCCAATTCACAAGGTATTTGGAAAATTTCCGCATTATACCGGCCTATCAATCAGCTTACAGGAAGAAATATAGTACTAATACTGCTCTCCTAAAAGTTATTAATGACATCGCACATAATTATGACAAATCCCTTTGTACTGTCTTAATCTTACTAGACCAAAGTAAAGCGTTTGATTTGGTTAACCATGAGCTGCTTGTTGCTAAATTAAAGTACTTAGGTTGCGATAACAACAGTTTAACCTGGTTCAAAGCTTATCTAACTGGCAGATCTCAAAGAGTGAGATTGTCAGGTGTATCATCTGAAAGTATAAATATTAAAAGTGGTGTTCCTCAGGGGAGCGTACTGGGTCCTCTACTCTTTTCGGTTTTCACCTATGATTTGCCTGCATGTCTCCTTCACTTACAACATCATCTTTATGCGGATGACTTGCAGCTTTATACAAAGTGCAGCGTAGCAAACGTTGAAGATACTATCGATAACATAAATTCAGACCTAATTAGAGTGCAAAAGTGGTATGAGAACAATGGTTTAAAACTTAACCCTTCAAAATCTACAGCGGTTTGCATTGGTCCAGAAACCAATGTTGTGTCCAGTTTCCAATTATCTCTGACGGATAACATCATATCTTGGTCCAGGTCAGTTAAAAATTTAGGTCTTATTTTCGACAGTAGTTTAAGTTTCAATGAGCATGTAAATAACATAGTGAGAAGATCGTACTTAAAGCTTAAGTCTATTTATCATTTAAAGTTTGTATTGAACGAAACTACCAAGCTCAAGCTTATTAAATCGTTGATTTACCCTAATATTGATTACTGTTGCATGGCGTACTATTTTTTCCTAACTAAAGGTAATCAAATAAAACTACAAAAGATTCAGAACTCGTGTATCAGATATATTTGTAATATTCCTTATAGAGAACATGTTACCCCTGCATTAATAAAACATCACGAATTTAAAATCAGCTGTCGTATTAAGTATATGTATATTATATTTTTATATAAGTTGCTACAATTTAGTATACCACAGTATTTATGTAACCTCTTGATTAGAAGATCTGCTATTCATAACCTAAACTTAAGAGTAGATTCATATACTACACCGCAGCACAAAACAAAAAAATTCGAAGGTTGTTTTAGCTATATGGCACCATTGCTATTAAATTCAATTCCTACTGAGTTTTTTAAAAACAATTTCAATCATTTTTGCAGAGAAGTAGGCGACTTTGTAAGTCAAACTAACTTGTAAGACGATTACAGTGCTTTTTTTTTACCCTAAGTTAAAGGATGAATTGAAAAACGGCTTAGCCGAATTCATACCCTTTTGAGCGTTCTTACCTTATTTATTTAGTGTTTTTGCTTTCTTTATTTCATTTTGTTAAATGTAAGGCTCAATAAACTTTATTATTATTATTATTATTTAAATTTGTATAGAAAATATGTATCATTACATCCCGCGGATATGAACACAAATCGTTTCTTCATTAAATATCAAATGTCACAGGCAAGCTGTCTGTATACATAAGCTCACATCGACAGCCCAGAAGTTGCCACTTATTTGGGATTGCCGGATTTGAAGCTTTATACCGGGCATTGTTTGCGAAGAACGTCTGCTAGATGCAGACATCAGTGCCCTGAAGCGTCATGGAGGGTGGCAATCGACAAGCATTGCGGAGAGCTACATTGCAGAATCTGTAACGCATATGATGAAAACTTCAGATCAAATTCTAAATAATGACTGACCTAGTCAACAGGATTTTAATCTCGAACCGCAGTTCAAAACCAATACTTGAGTAAATGTAATCATTCGTGTACGCTAGTTATAAGTTATAAGAACCTAAAAACTAGAGTGGCATTACACGTGAGGACAAGAAAGCAGAAATTCTCAAACTAGTAGTGAAACTGTGAACTGAATCTAAATTCGAATACAATTTAAAGTAAAGGGGGTTGGGGAAAAAATTTTATGTTTTATTCGTACAAATAATGCGTTTTCGGGACTCGGAACTATCTTCCTCGTCCCGAAAACTGACATTTTTTGTACTAATGAAACAAATAACTTCAAATCGAATCGATTAAATGAAAATAAGGTGCAAATATTTAATTAAAATCCGGGACAAGTGAAAATTTATTCTTTTGTTATTTATTTATTTATTTTGTTATTTGCTGGTTTATTGGATTAGACTGATCTGTTTTCTTTAGTGAATATAGGGATAAATTGCATTGTAGGTCCACTTTTCAGAAAAACACTGCAGGTGTACTGTAGGGGAGTAGTTCTAATTACGGTTTATTTTGATTTTAATGTGTTTTAATAATTGTTTCTATTTCAATGTGGCATATCTGTTCTAGGTCGGCCAAACCTCGAAAAACGTCATACTGGTAAGTTACTGGGCCTTTTAAATATACTCTCTGACTATTTTAGAGATCCCTTCCATACGAAGTTCTCTTTAAACAAAAACTTGTCATTTGTGACCAGGCGTTAAAATACGACTATCACAATCGCGAGATCTCTTTAGTTTCGTTTGTGGTGTATGTCTCCCTTTAATTTCTTAGAATACATGTTCTTTTATCTTGTGGCTCCTGGTTTAAATCCGTCGTTACATATTCGAACCCACGTACACTAAATGAATGCCACCTAACAAAACGACATAATGAAGCAGTAGGATTCGAACTAATGACCTCTCGAATAACATCTGAAACGCAATCCATTCCAGCACCGCCCTTGGTAGATTCCGTCGCAGTAGTTATATGTTGGGTAAAAAAGTTAGATTATTTAAATACAGACTTCTAGGAAAAATGACTTACACTACAGTTGGACGGAATAAGATATGATAAACGTGATTAAATGGCAATAATTAAAATTGTCAGGTACGTATCGCATGGCTGATGCTATCGAGATATTAAAGTAAGATTTCATACGGCTTGATATGAAACCAGTGTAGGTACCTATCTTTTGATATAGCCAGTAAATCAAACGCCTAAGTAGGTTAGTAATGGACGCATAATGACGATACTTCAATTGTGTGTTATTATGTTATAGGAACGCGTTTTGTACTTTTACGTTATGTTTTATGTAACTTCTCGTGTATTGTATCGATCCACCGATTGTACTTATGTAACTTAGTGCAAGCGTAAGCAAAAAAAGAATCCGCAAATTGTGATACAATGAAGCCATTTTGCACAGTAGCACTGCACACCATTTATTTTGATTGGCCCGTAGTATACTTTTAGTATCACAATGACACCAATTTTGTTGGAATTAAGAGTCACGGTTAAAATATTTAGATATATAGACAACTTCCGAAGTTTAATAAGAAGCTGTCTTGATAAAAACCGTCTAAGCTTATGATCTTGTAAAATCCTTTTCACGAATGATGCACCACTTGTGATATTACCAGGTGATCTGGAGATGCCATGTCTTGTGGTACCATTTATCTTTAATTTACTGTCCTGAATTGTGCAGAACGTTGCCGACTGTTGGAATAGTACGGGATAAAGGACGATACTGTAGCATGGTGAAGTACTCCTTCACAGTTGCACTACAGCGTTCTGCTTCTACTAAAAATCGGTTTACATAAGATATTGTCCTCTACTTGTAATAAAGGAAGCTAGATTAAAATTCATCTTCGCTTTGTTTGTTTTGTTTAGTTGATTCACGTTTATAAAGATAAGGTTCATTGCATTGTTATTTTAAAGTTTATCTCCGGTCATTGCGATAAGAGTTTGTTATCGCTAGTAAAGCTAACCAAGTTTGAAGATAAACAGGTTTCGCCGATAAGAAAATACAAATGTTTAATTTTGTTCGACGCCACATGAATTTTGAAAAAGAAGTTGAGGTGGACGGTGTACAAGGGAATTTCATTAAATAGAACAGTAAACTTGAATTGTGCCTTTTTTGGTGGTCTACCGTAATTGAATCTTTCTTTTGAGAGTGTTTCAAGGGATTTTCTTCCGTCATTTAAAGTGTTTAAGTTAAGCGGAAGCGCCTGTTTGTAAAACATTTTATTACCTTGCCTGCTCATAATGCAATTAGCTTAGCCAAAACGCTAATTAATTGCAACTCTTCACATTCATTGTCATCGTCCACCAGTTACAAAACCACTTTTATTGCCAAAGTGTTTGATTACGAGTATAAGATGTGTTTACTCTAACCTGCGTTTTCAAGAAACCCAGCAACTACCCTTCATTTGTTCTAATTAGTGTGGCATTATTCTGCGGAAAGTTTTACACGTGCATAAAGTTTATAACCCAGTTACATTCAAGTTTACTTACGCGGGTAAGCAGAAAATCTATGCCAAAACTATGCTTTCCAGAAAACATTATTAATATATTTTGCACAAACTTTTTTTTAATTGGACGCTGATGCTTAAATATTAATTTGTGTTCATTACTTTGCCAATTTTTACGGTTATATAATTTCCTCGCGTTCCAACTCCTGAAAACAGTAGCGACAAACATCAAGGAATTACGTAATGGTTTAAAATATCCTTTTTAAAAGCATAATTTCTGTACACCATGTAGATGTAAGATTGCATTTACTGAACGTGTTAATATTTTCCACATATCGCATTTTATATCTGAACTTTAATTTTTCCTTGTCCCCACGTAGATCGTTGTTTTTAGTTATTGCTACAGGAGCCACGTTTTAACTTATGTTTGCACATTAATTTCATTGTGGTGGCTAACAAAAGTAAGATTTCGTCGACCGCGTCGAATCAAAAAAATCTCTACGGTATCGTTTTATCTGTCTTTTGTATTGCAGTGTTACACATTTGCTAATTTCGAATCGACAGTATAAATACAAATCCAGTTTAATTAAAAGTCCAACATAAATTATTAGCATTTCCATTTCCGTAGGCCTCACGCTGAACGAATCTATTACTTAAAAGATTTCCAAAGGTCTATTAAAAATCGGACGAACACAGCCCAAATTTGTAAGCTGCTCAGTACGTAAGTGTGTAGGGACTTAAATATATCGCGCGTGAAGAAAATCCAGTAAGAGAAGCATCGCATGGACACAACTTGGAGAAGTTTGCTTTTAAGTATCAATAAATGTGTGAAGTAAGCTGTAACATCACATACATGAATCGAAAAAAATATTAATAAAAAGTAAGCGGATTTCACGGAACATAATTTATAAAAACAAAACGTATGATGTTTGTCATTTTTATTGATTAACTAAATTACCAGATTTAAAATTCGAATGGGAAAAATGGTATAAAGCGTACAAACGTTGGCCTATTAATTAAACTTTTGAAATATATCCAAGCCTAAAAGGCGGTTTTGCTTCCAAAGTGATGATTAATAAAATGAACAGGCTTTCAATCAAATTTTATGAAATTATGTGTTCATTTTATTTACCGATTTAACTCAAAACCCAAATGGCAGGACGTGATGAAAAATAGTTCGAAATTATAAATTATTCTCGACGCACACTAAATATGTCGGAATATTTTTAATCTGGCGCAAACGGAGAATTTTACACTTTTTAAAGCTGCATGGTGTGAGAAATCGTAGGTATCAAAAGCTGAAAGTACTTTGGCATAAACTTTTTTGTGGCAGTAGATTTCCAAGTTTAAATTAAAACACCTAAAGTCTTTGATGGCTTTTTTTTCCACAAAAGCCGTTTAAGATAAATAGGTCGACCTTCGCGGGGTTATTGATATCGCGTGTTTGGGTTGCGTGACCTAAGCAATTGTAAACTGTTTCATATAAGGCACACAATGCGACCACCCTCTCCCTTAATGGACAACACATCACAGCTCTCTTGCAAAACAGGAAAGAAATGCTAATGAATGAATTCAACTTATATTTCCGCTTTATAAGCGATTAAATCGTTTAGTAGATTACCAAATGAAGAAGAAATTTAAATAGCAATTGCTGGTGTATTGTAATTTATGGATAATGGGAAAATACATTTCCAAGGAATTTTTTTTATTTATCGCTTGTTTTTGACACCCTTAATATACTACAGTTCTTAAAAATTCAAAGTATGTACCTATAACTTGGGTAAAATTAACATTTTGAAAGTACAACTGACATTTCTTAAAATTGAAAGAAGAATCAGTGAAAAAAGACAAACTATGACTGAAATTATATAAATTAATGAGTATAACGTCTAAATAAGGCATTTGCAATTAATCAAAAAGAAGATAGGGACGAGTGTCGAAAACAACACATTGCATAGCTGAAATCTGTCATCCTGACACATAAAAATTGAGGCATTATCCGATCTAACTTATTACCCTTTTATTTATCTAAATTGGGACCAAATTTACCGACCACCACTAATGATCTTCTAACCGAATGCCGCCGTTTTGATAACATTCGGCATGCCACGAGTCCTTGCGAAATCATTCTCGACTACCACTTTGAGAACCTGGATTCGCATGTTTCTAATCCATGTCGACTACCTGATCGAACGCCCGTTCGCGCTGTGGATACACGAGCCAATTCTAGCTCACCGTGTTGGAATTGCGACCGTTTAGAGCATAATAGTTTTGAGTGCCCCGAACCGAGGAAATTGTTCTGTTACTCTTGAGGATCTAAGGGGGTCACTTCTAGAGCTATTTGCGCGGAAGTCAGGTGATACCTAGCGAGTCTGCCATGTCCATTAAATTTGATTTTCGACCGTAGATTGAAGTTCCAAATTTCGGGAACCACATTTCTGGATTCGGGAGCTTCAAGATCGGTTATTGGCCCCGATATGTTAGCTCACTTACAGCGTCTAAACCTTAAAATTGTCCTTCGTTCTGCACTGTAGCAGATGGAACCGCTTCACCATCTATTGGTTATATGATCACATTGATTACCCTCAAATTTCGAGCCATTATTCTCAATTTCTTGGTAATGCCTATATTGTGTCAAGATTTAATTCTTGGTGTCAACTTTTGGAATTGCATGGGAATTATACTTAATATAACAGACAACTGTTGGCATTTCTCCGCAAAATCCCTTACTGTACATTTATCCGGAACAATGCAAGATTTTGGGTCTTGGTGGATAAAAAGTTTTCCACTATGGGAATTACATTGGGTTTAACTACAGTAAGAGCACGTACCATCACTCTTACACCTGATGCCACACCTCATAAGCAGAAGAGAGGTTAATCTTGCCAAACAAAAAATTTTAAACGAGGAGATCGACAAAATGTGAATTTGGTTATTATTGAGCACCGGAAGTTAAATTCCGTTACCCTCACAGATGCGTACCCGTTGCCATATATGTGACCATCTTACAACAACCCAGAGGTGCCCGTTATTTGACTTCGCGTGGTATCAAGTCTGCTCATTGGCAAGTTGGAATGTCAGAAACCTCTCGTGGTATCATTATTGTCGAATGCCCTTTGGGCGTACCAACGCCCCAGCCACTTGGCAACGAATCGACAACATTCTTGGTCAGTTGTAACCCCAAATTTTCATCCGCATTTTCGAATCCTGACCGAGGTCAGATCAAAATCGCATACTCGCGGCCGGTTTGCTCATTAATAGAGACAAGTGTCGTTTCTGCCGTGCCGAACTCAAGTATTTATGATATCCAAGTCCAGACTATTCTCAATATTACCACACCTACTCACATTTCGGAGGTGAGACGTTTCCTTGGAACGTGCAGTTGGTATCGGAGATTTACCCCAAAGTTTTCAACTGTCGTTGCTCCTTTCACCCGATTGCTTAAGAAGTCTGTAAATTTTGAATGGATACACGAATGCGAAAATGCCTTTGTGCATTTGAAGGAACTTTTGGCTACTGCACCTGTCTTGAACTGGGCCGGTTTTTTTCTCCATCATGTACGTTACAACCTGACGCATATGCCTATGGGTTAGGTGCTGTCCTAACTCAATCTTTTCCCGATAGGAATGTCGCGATCGCTATCTCGCCCCCATTGCAATTATAGTACCACCGAGCGTTAATGTCTCGCTGTCATGTGGAGCGCAGAACAACTCCGAGTACCTTTCACGTATGTGGCTACATTCGGTCAATGATCCCCAAGGACGCTTAGCGCGTCCATCGAAAGGGGAAGGACCATGTGGTCCCAGATCTTTTTCACGGTCTGTGTCGATCCAACTTGAAGTCATACACAACGAGGAAAAAATCGGGTTGCCCGCAGATTTAGGAACACTACCGACCCCTGACATAAAGATATGTAATAGACCAAACTCCAAACAAATTTTCGGGTTGAGAAAAATCGATTGCTTTATACGAATGCTAGATCTGCACTTCAGTACAGAGAACACGAGAAGTGGAAGCTAGTTGTGCGTACGGATTTCCGTAAATCAGTTTTGATTTAAGAATAAAACTATTTGGAAAACAAGCTCGATGCCAAGGATCTAAATTTGCAATGTTTCAGTTATTC
Source organism: Photinus pyralis (assembly GCF_008802855.1). NCBI lineage: Eukaryota > Metazoa > Arthropoda > Insecta > Coleoptera > Lampyridae > Photinus > Photinus pyralis. The sequence goes on from NW_022170249.1 coordinate 55,072,683, forward strand.
GTGATATTATTTTTCTGTCAATTCTTGTACAGAAAGTATGTAAAAAAAATTGGGTCGTTCCGAAGGTCCAACGTGTTTCGCTTGGGAGCCACCACCATAAAAGTAGCGAAATTTGCATTTCTTCTTTAATTTGTTTCAGCAACCATAAGAGTTACAAAGACTGGTGGCACGTCTTTCATCGCTATGGTGGTGACTTCCAAACGAAATACGTTGGACCTTCGGTTTATTTATTATCCCTCTCTTGTTCTGGGCCCTCAACAGGCTTGCGCCCAATTACAGTGTTTAGAGGTGCCTCTGCGGAAGGTCTTAAGTTGTTCTATACTACTCCGGTATTTACCTTACGAATTAGGAAAACCTAATTCGGAGTAGCCGGCAGAATGCTCGAAACTGCTCTAAGGTAATTCCCATCTCTGCCACAGATGAAAAATTCACCTCGACCCAGGTTCGAACCCCCGACCTGCGGATTTATAGTCCAACGCTCTACGAGTGAACCACAAAGTCGGTAGTTTATTTGGAAAAAGTGCTTGTTTTGATCCCCTCTACCACCCAATTTTTTTTACATACTTATTTGTAACACCCTGTATACTGCAGACAGTCTGAATTCATTATTATCAATACGAAACTCTCTAAAGGCCAATAAAAAACATGAACTGAATACGATGCAATTGACAATTTCCACAAGATATCATTTTACAAAGTACGTTTCAAAAGCCCCATCTTTCATTACTCATTTACTGTTACATTGACAAGGCAATACAAACCGTATTGTATTTTGTGGATACTTTACTGCAGGAACATTCTCGCTTACGGCGTTTTAATTAACATAAAGTGTCTCAAAAACTCTAACAAAGAAATACACGACGACATGTTAAAAGGGAAGTTCGAAAGTCTACTTTTATGTTACATGATATTTGAGTATAGTTCTGGGATAAAGTTACGGTTTTGATTGATTATTTGGTAAATGTCCTTGTCGGTAAAGATCTTGTACCCTTTCAGACGAGAGGATTAATGCTTTCAATTCTATAGCTAATGATATTCGCGTTTTCTAAAGGACCACAGTTAACAAATGATTAGTCATTGTTTGAGTATTACAGTGACATGACCGACGACTATCCAAGATTAGCGTTGAGACATTCACCTCTGCATAACTTTGGACCTAACAGTAGGGAAACGTTTTTTTATTAACAATAATCATTCGATGTTAAACCCATATTATGCAATTCAAGCAGAAAGTGTCAAAAGCGAGGAATAGCACGACTGTTCAAGATTCAATCCTTTGAATGTAGATTTGTTTTTAATTTCACTAGAGAACGAAATAAAATTCCGATCTTACATCAACATTAATCGATTTATACGGGTCCAGGGATCAGTTCCATTTTCGTATATGTCAGATAGTCTAATCAAATTTTGACACGTAGGTTGACAGCTCTACGGTTTTGAAACCGCAAAATGGATAACCCATTATTATTAAAGTAACCGTTCATCTCCCTTACTGCTGCGACTAAAAGTGGACCACTGGGCATCTCGTTCAAAACAACGAATATGATTAGACATAAGTTTTCTACTTTTTCTTGGTAAACCCGATGGCGTTTTTGGGTTATACAACTTTTGGCGCAGAACATTGCAGTAAGTGAGAATATAATGTAAACGCAAAGCACCGCAATTTCGATTGGCTGAAAAAAAAACATTTTGACTAAAGGTTTTATTTTTTAAATAACGCACACAACCCTGCCCCAAGAACCTATATTTAGTGAAATACATTTTGTTAGTACTCGTACGTTGGCATTACAATATTCCCCAAAAATTTCAAATAAAGTAATGCATGTTGAATATTAACGAAGTTATATTTATTTTCATTTTCTATGAAATCGACTTGTAGAGATGAAATGAAAGTCAGAAAATTCATTAGTTAAAAAACCGAAATCATATTGCGATAAAAGTTGCAGAAATTCCCACTGCGTTTCCTGTCTTAAATAAATTAATAATCTGTCGTTTACTGGAACTTATGCTTTATGCAATTTGAAACGTATGAATAAATAATAGATTGCTCTAGATATCTTTTAAACTATAACACTTTCATATTCAATTTTAAAATAGGTCTCCTAAGGCCCATTTTTCATAAACCCTTGTCATTGTTATTGACGTTAATGTTTACTCTTTAATTTAGAAATGTAGCATTGAATTTCTTTCTCGAGCTGAAAATAGGACGTGAGCTTTTTATATATAATATATTATACCTATATACAATACGTTGATTTATTTATATACTGGTTCCTGAAGAGTGACCCCATATGTATAGAAATTGCTATTATGTCATATTGATGGACAATTCTTGTTCTTTTTTTAAGGAGTAATGTTAGTAAAGTTAGTCTGAGCGGAGGTTATACGAAAATATGGACCTCTAGCAACCCCATCTTCAAGATCCTTATGGCTCAACACACTTTTGTGCGAGGTGAGGCACCGAGCATATTAGTAAACCTACCTTGAACGTCCGGACGATTGTACCTTCATTTGAAGGAATTCTTATTAATTGATATCTTTAAAAAGACAACGGTACCAGACTAAATCCTGCCGGAAGCATTTACAAATTAATAAAATTTGTCCATTTGATACTCGAAATCCACCTCTTCGAGTTAAAAAGGTAAAAAGGGTGCGTTTGCATGAATATATGTAGAAAAAGTCACGGTGCCGGGTGACATGTTGCCGCAACGCCACGTCGGTAGAAGGGGTGGTAAAATTTAGTAATCGACTTTTTTTTTAATCTGGGAGCGCTCGCGCCGCACTCGGGGCACGCGCGTTTCGGGTTTCTCGTGAAATAGGTACCCCTTTCCTTTTTTTTTACATCGATGTTTCCGTTTATTTCCAACACTATTCATCGAGGAATTCCGTTATCTGAATTCCGGAGAGAATATTGAGATAACGGTTAATTAAAATCAAGAAAATATTTTTGAAAAATTAACGAAAGTATACCAAGAAAATCCTAGATTTCCCAAGAAAAGGTGTCGTCGCTGAATGAATTAAAGTTTATTTGTAAACATCCTGTAGGACGTGTTGTAAAATTCCTCCGTTAGATGTCGCCTGTTGTCGTTGTCATTTTTTTTACGACCAGATCGTTCCATTCCTACATAGTACAGCTCAAAGTTGTTTTTTACTCTTGAACGTTTAGTTTTTAAAGTGCTTTAGGCTACAAACATTTAAAAGAAAACCATAGCAAATTGCAAGAATTTCGATATTGTATACATTTCTAGTAAAATTAAAAATAAACTCATTTCAGACTTGCAGTACAATGGAGTAAAGAATTAAGAGATTGAATATTAAATAGGTTTCCTGGATGCACCGTGGAAAATTAAATTCTTTAGTAAAGTAGTTGAAGTGTACTCGTTTTAATAATCTGTACTGAATGATCTGTACATTGAAAATTAATAAAAGTTCCAGCTGTTTAAAACTCCTGCAAAAAATTTTAATTTACACTTCTTGAAGGTTTACCAGAATTGTTGCGTACCTACACGAAGGAGTAATTACTCTTGAGAATTTTCAATGGAACTTGGCGATAACAATAATTTACTCATGTGACGAAATCACACATGATTCATATTTGCGGCAGTTATTATTTGATGTGAAACACTTGAACACAATTAAATATCCAGAATTTAATTGAGTGTAAATACAATTTCCTTTTAGCTATTATGCTACCAATAACATTTCCTGGTGGAAGTTATTCTAAATTATTTTTAGCACACACAATTATACCAAAAGTAAGCAAGGGAGAATTAATGTTTGCTTTTTTATGGTAACTGTAGCTTCGTAATTACAATGAAAATAAAATTTACACTTCACAGTATCTTGCTACAGATAGACGTTTCCCGAATACCTACCCGAACAGCGAAAATTTTATATTTTTTCAAAGATTGAGCTGCACGTTTATTTTTCCTAGGTAAAGTAGTTTCATCAATAAGTCATAAGTAATCTCAAAATCTTCGCGAGACACGCGAGAATTTTCATACATTTGTGCCAACACTTGTGTAACCTTGCCCTAATCCTTGAACTTCATTACCACTACACGTTAGATTACATACGCAGATTTCGTAACGATTTTTTTTACATTCCCCAACGTTAAATCAGATTTATGGGACTTTTATAAATTTCAATCGCAAGGAACTAAGCAAAAATGTAATTTTTTCTGTATTACGCTCTCGTCTACGTTTTAAAACGAAGCAGGCAACATTCACATTAATAATATCGCACTATTAATCACGTCCGCATTTTCCAGCTTAGAGTTTTCATCTGTTACGGAATTTACTTATGGCGCCACCTTTCACTAAAGATGTACCGATTTTCTATGCTGCATTGTAAAAAAAACTCCTATTCAGCAGCGCAACTTTTTAGTTAAATTACTGATTCCGTTAATACGGCGTTCTTTCATCTGCAAGAAAGTACTTCCAACATTGTACGATTTATAAAACTTTCCCGGTAATTATTTCATTTCACGTTTCAGCAGAAATTATCATCAAATAATTCTTTATAAGGATCTTTTAAAGTACTCCAAATGCTATTTGTTTCACAAGTATGAAAAGAAAAATGGTGTTTTAAGCTCAGGCTGCGAATTAAAAAAGTGTGAAAGAAGTTTTCAAACAACACACCATTAGGTTTTTATGATCGCCCTACCCCATATCGTAAAAAGCTTCGTTTTTCATGCAACGCTACATTACCTTTATTGAAGGATGTTAAAATATTATCATGTTGCATCTTCACTTGTACGTTAATATAATTTTATGACATAATTATTACCGACTTTATGGTTGCACGTAAATCAAAAATCTGGACTTAATTAAAAAAAACGCCGTCGGACGTTTTCGTGGTGAAAGTGCAAAATTACCGTTTAAGCAAAAATTGGTTGCAATTATATGTGCACTTAGTAATTTGTGTAATCGCCATTACCGCACGCTAACAATGTACGTGTTAGGTAAAATAACGGGTATCGCTTTACCTGTATTAACGGAATAAATTATTCCGACCGACATTGTGCATTTATTAAAAAAAAGAAGAAAAAGGTCGATCGATATAAACTACGTTTTAAGAATCTAATGAGGCAAAGAAAACTTTGGCAGCCTTAAAATTCTGTTTACTAATTACACTATTTGCGTAGACTATGCGCTTTAAGTGCTTGTAAGTACCCAAAACTTTCTACTGACCTCAGTTTTCAAAGTTCCACAGAGTTATACAGAATATCATTTACTTCTAGGTATGTTACTTTGCACCCTATTACTTATTAAGTTAGGCTATTATAGAAGAACAAAGTGCTTTGTCTAATACGTTCTGAAAACTTTGTCACTTACGTTGAGTAATTAACCGATGTTTTTGTTACTCTCTTTTATCCGCCCTGGAAAGCGAATAGGACGATTACGTTGTCGTTTAATAATTCTCTTTTTGGGGTGTGGGTTAATCTGTTTCTCGCTTTCGTAGGGTAATTGTCACTTCAATTTGAATTGCACTATATTTCATAAACAATGCAGGTGGTGTCAAATGACACTAATTTCATACTAATAATGTATATGATAAATAATAGTTGGATTTCCCTTATCTGAAGAAATTTTCTTCATCGAATTTCTGTAAATTGCCGGAGAGAAAACTTCGATTGTACATAGCTTCGCCATTTGGTCCAAGTCGGAGCAAACACCATAAATAATCAAGAATTATTGTAGATTTTCGTCTATATCTCGAAAACGCCGAGTTGAGTTCTTGTAAAAATCGAAAGCATCTCAAACTTGCTACAATTTTGTTTCTCTACATCGCATCGTTTTTATGAGCTCTTGAAGGTGGGTAATTTTTAGAAAACTCACGTTTTTGATCCAACTTTTTTTCTTTATTTACGACGTGTAAAAATTTGTTGTTCACGTGGTAAGTGAAGGCATTTTTGCTAACGTTTCGTTATCTTTGTGCATTTTCTTTTTAGACATCCGATAATACGTAATTTAATAATTGTGCATCGTTATTCGTATTAATTGGTTTGTAAGCCCTCTCATTAAGTTAGAGATATTTGCATTTGGGATTTGAATACGTCGGTTTTATGTAGTACCTACATTTAGAGATTTTCCTTCCTCCGGGTATTTCCTGCTGAACAATACTAGCCCAGCTCGAAGGTATTAAAACGACCAGGGCGTTTCCGTGCGAAGATATCAATTTAATTGGGCGCAATACCTGTGCTGATCTTATCAGGGATATAACCTTGAAACCTTTGTGCCGATTGCATCAACCATCTGGACAACTTGGGCAATTAGATATCCATCTGAACAACTGTATTCACCTAGGATATTTAACCACCGATGCATGATCGACTTGAACGCGGTAGTTGCATTGGTGTTTCCTTCTAATGGCTACACCGAGTGCATATGTCTTCGATCTTGGACTTACGGTCGCAAGTAATATGCATTAGCCCTTCTAGTCCGAGAGCTGGTAGACATTTTTGGGTAGGTATTTGGGACACGCTGAAAACTTCTCCAATAATACCCAAACATAGAATTGCAGTCCTGGCTGAGTAATAGCGGGGCTAAATCAACCCTTGCACATCTCACCTGTGTAGAGACTTATACAGGGTGTTTATTAAACATACGGCAAAAATTTAAGGGACTATTTTAAGGATATTTTGTCATTCGATGATTTTTGACAGGGCGCTTTGTTTCGAAGATACGGGGCGAAAAAAATTTCGACAATAGCAATTTATTATCAAAAAAAATTACATGTAATGTTTCTTAAAGAATGTTCATGAACTGTTCAAAATGAATACCTCTCGCTCGGATGCAAGAATCCAATCTTCTCCTCATCGCATTTCGAATAAACACCCTGTATGTTTACAAAGTTTGAGAACCGTCAAGGCCATCACGTAAAGTTAGTAAGTGACCCAGCTGCAGAAATCAGAGGAAAAGGAACTGTTTTAATTAAATCTAACATGCTGGGCAAATTTTGTGACGTGAAGGTACTTGTGTTGCATGTTCCCCAAATGCGACAGAACCTGTTATCGTTTACCAAAATAACAGATAAGGGATACCAGGTGTTATTCGACAAGTACCAAGCCAAAATGATCAATGGGCAGGGAGTCAGGGACAAACCAAAATAATTGCATATCGAATTATCTGTGTTACGTGAAAAGCGAACCAACCGAAAGATGTCAAAATGGAATTTCTGTTACAAAAACAGGAAACCGAAAGAAAGAATAGTTTTCGAGTCTGGCACAGAAACCTGGGACACGTCAATTTCCGCGATCTTCGAGAAACGAAGAAGTTGGACCTTTACATGCTGACGTATGTGGTCCAATGAAAGTTCATTTTATTGGCGGATCTACGTATTTAATTATATCTGTAGATGATTACTCCAGAGGGATTGAAATACGATTCCTGAAAAACAAAAGTCGGTTCCGATCTTTCGTTAATAGTTATCGGACAGCTTCTTCACAGCGGTTGCTACTCAATAAATTACATGGCTTCCTGCTACGAATGCAGATCCCAACGTTTAAATCCTAATGCGGTAGAGTATAATAATAACCTCTTCCGAAGAATCCTTTTGGAAAAAGAACCGCCACAAATAAACCTCACATGTAACATCGAAACAACCCAACACAAATTCCGAATAATCCTTAACTTCAGGAAGAAACGGATGACTCCAGCCACTGCTGTAGAAAAAAAGTCTCTCCGTCAAACGACATCCAGACAATCCCCAACCTGTGTGCTGCAAACCAACCAGACGGATGTCCCGGTTTTTAACCAATTTCACATTACACAACAACTTTCAAGTGCCAACTAAATTACAAAATCGTCGTCAAAAAAAGTCCAAAATAAATAAATCTTGCCGCTATCGTTCTACATGAAGATCTCGAATCGTGCAAATTCCGAAACCTCACGGAGACAAGCAAACCAATAATCATACTACGGGTCAAAATCCCTACCACACCTTACAATCGCATCCAACCGTTAACACAGTTTATAATTCCAAATAGTTAAATATCTTCATACAACAAAACTAATCTGAAATAAACAACATGAATGTATTCTTCGTAACAAGAAAAATAACTTAGATAAGATCGAAGTGTCGGTTATCGAAAGGGGTCTCGTAAGGTATGTTTAAGCAATTCAGAATAGCAATATTCTTCCAAGAGGATATCGTTAATACTTGCGATTAAAATTTAGGAGTAAGGCGTCTTCAGGTGTAAATAATTTGTATGTGGGTCAGGGGTAATGCAATCACGCGATGTCTTCTCAAAAGATGGCGCTCAAGTAATTTTCCAAAGGGTGATGCAACCCAAATTGCGCGTAGATCGGTATTTCACAAAAGGCCAAGAAAGATCACGAGAGAGGGAAAAATACAGAAAGCTACATTCGGGTGACCTCTAGTGGGAGAATAAGAAAAACTACGAAGTGAGAACTTTACCAACAAAGCTAAGACACATTAAAGTAAGCTTCCTATTACGATATACATTAATAAGTCACAACTATATTTAGCTCATACTTTAGTAAGATTTTTGCGTGGTTGCCATTGAACTTCGCTGTTCAGAGACATCTTGAACTGTGTCAGTTGATTTAAAAGGCCTCGCATTTGACCATTGCACAAAGTAATGAATAATGTTCTTCCCATCCGCATAAACAAATTCACGTTGTATTTTAATTAGACCGAGAACACCAAATATTGGTGGAATTCAGGAACACATAATAAAAATTTCGTTTCTGAGTTTTCGGTTTTCGAGTTCCACCACAGACGCGAAGTTATGCAATGAATGCCACTCGTATCGCTAACGGGGAAGTCCAAAATGAAGTTACAGTATAAATTCACACAATTGTCCGCACATTATCACGATAATAACAGAGCATCGTAAAGCATAAACGTAATGCCTTTGTAGTATATAAAGGAGGCTATAATTTCAATACATCACAAGCAATTCTTGCATTAAATTATAAATATAATAATTACGGAGAATAAAACTTCCCGCTTAAAAGGATGGATAATAATGGAAGCCTAGTACGTATTGGGCAATGCTTGATTAATACGTTTCCTTTATCTGGATGGAATTCTGTTCATATGGAAACTATTTATAAATTACGTCACGCTACAGTCCCCTTTAACTATCAGTTGCTATCCTTAGCTTGTAGACTTTCGCCATACATAAGGATATCCCAAGGGACATGTAACAGCTATTACCTTGAAAATTAAGCATCGTAGCACGTTATACACAGGAGTAAAACTGTTTTAGTTTATACTCGCTGATGGATTACGTGCACATTTTTTTCTTAATTACGTAAACTACTATTTTGTAATTAATAGTACCCTTGGCTGAAATTTTGCAAGCATATAATGAGGGTTATTGTGATACGATGATGAATTCCGGAATCAGTCATAATAGCGAATAGGAAAGTCAAATACGGTATTTTACCTACAATTTGAATAGATAACGAAGTGCGTAATAATTAATTTGTGATTGTAGTGCACAACGACATATTTGATATTATAATACAACATGCTCGCTAATTTAATACTAAACTTCGTATTTGAAGAATTTATCAAACTCGTTAAGAAAACACTATCGAAACGTCCGTTACTCAACTGCGAAACATGTCAATGTTTTTGAAGTATAAAATATTACTACTATACATAATTTCGGTTAATTTTTTTCCAAAAGAACAATATTTGTGTCTTAAGAACCAAATAAAGTTTATTAATGGAAATAATTTCCGTCGCTAGCCACTACTTTGGCCCTTGAAATTTTCTGGTTTTCTTTAAAGCATGATACTAATTCTTTAATTGTGCAACTTTTCCCTAATTTGACCACCGGTTTCCGAGATCCCCATAATAGACATTGTAACAATACGGTGAATTGCTTTGACAATTTATAAAGATATTCCCAATTTCGTATATCAATTTTATTGTAATTGGTTTATAATCTGATCACAACCTGATAAATACAAATATAAATTCTTATCTTTAAACAATTTGGTCCTTACCTGATACCAGCACAATCTAAATTAAAATTAAATTACAACTGCCTAATGGCTATCAAATTTGTTTTCAGACTCTATTCAACAACAACGGTTCGCATGACAATATACATGCAATTGTTTTCATGCAACTATAAATTATTTCTTAAATTAAATATTTGTTTCCCTACATCAACGCCCCCCAATTTCATAATTCGAGCTTAATTTTGATCAGGCTTATGAAATTTCTTTAAATGACTAGCATGAAATAACACCCCCGTTCAACATTATTTTCGGGATCAACTAAAATATAAGTTGCATAACTGACCATTTTTTTAATTTTGAAAGGTCCCTCAAATAACAGTAAAAATTTTTTTGTTTCAGACTATATAATAATAATAATAATTTCTTCAAATTCAGCAATTTTCCCATTGTGTATGTTGGTCTGAACAATATGCCCTACAAAGCTGACCTATTTCTTTCATAACCCTTTCAGCTGGGTTAAGACTGCGGATGTCGTATCGAAGAGTATAAAATTTTTATATCAAAAACTATCAAGGTTAAACTCCACTTTTCCGAAGTAAACTGCGTTCCGTGATCGCTCAAAATCGCTTTTGGAATCCCACAGTGAACAAAATAATCTTTCGTTTTCGTTTCGTTGCTTTCTTTATCGCATAAAATTTTACAAATTTTGTAAAAACATCCAGAATAACTAAAATGTATGTTACTCTACCTCTACCGGCAAGTAATGGACCGTACAAATTGCCTTGGTTGTTTGACATAATTGACAACCTCGAATGTATTTCTTAGTCTCTCGAGACGTATTAGTCCACCATACCGCGTTTTTTAATGCCCTCCATGTTTTTAAGATCCGAAATGACCCAAAGCTTCATGAAACTCTTGTATTGTTTTTTGTATCAACGATTTTGGTATACATAACAAATAGTGTTCTTCATCATTAGGTCGAATAAAAAGAACGTTATTGTATAATTGAAACCTTTCCGCCAAATTTGTATCATCTGGTATTTCGCGTAACAATTGAGTTACAAGGGGTTTAGACCTTTCATTAGAGTACCATGAAGGATAAAACCAGTTCCACCCCCCTCCTCCCAACCCCCTCTTTTGACAAGGGGTCAGGTAAAAGGGTAGGTAGTTGGTAGAAAACGCTTCCTTTCGTTAAGACCTTTAATTAGAATACCATGAAACATTAAATAAGTGGTTATAGTCTGAGTGTCTGCCGTCATAAAGTCCTATTTATTAATACCCTTCTGTAACTTCTTGTATCGCTTCATTATGGCGAGTCTACCACTTTTTCTATCTATGAAATTTTTCGTACTCGGGGCGTTTCTCCTCCATTTTTTTTGAAAATACTAAATTTGGTATTGTAAAAAATTTATAGATACTGTTTTTCTAAAAAAATTAATCGTAAGAGAACCTTGTAAAACCCCATAATTCTCAAGAAATGTTGCTAATATCAGCTGGATATCTATAAATTTTTTCGAGTAATTATTTTTGCACGTTTCACTCGGTAGACACCCCTAACGCTCCAACATTTTTGTCCGACAATTGTTTTTTCAGGAGTTTTACAATGTTCCGTTTCGATTAAACTTATTAGAAACACAGTATCTATAAATTTTTTACGATACAAAATTTAGTATTTTCGAAAAGAAATGGAGGAGAAACGCCGCGAGTACGAAAAATTTCATAGATAGAAAAAGTGGTAGACTCGCCATAATGAAGCGATACAAGAAGTTACAGGAGGGTATTAATAAATAGCACTTTATGTCAGCAGGCACTCAGACTATTACCTATTGTTGTGAGGTTGTTTTTTTTTTTTTTTTTTTTTTTTTTAATTAGGGTTCGACTGCTATGGTCATATCCCCTTTCAGCACAAACCATCTCTCACACTCTCCGCCCTATATATCTTTATACATATTTATTTGCTTCATAAAAGCTAACGTGCCTCTGCAGTTGTCTAGATTAAAGTTTTCAGAATAATTTGCCCTTATCTTATGTGTCGCGCGTTCCAAAACGTATAATGGACAGTTTCCCATTAAGTGAGCAATCGTGAGGGTTGTTCTACACCGGTCGCACTGTCGTGGATGCTCACGTTTATATATATGCTTATGCGTGATACCAGTATGTCCAATTCGTAGTCGGTGCATCTTCACATTTATTTCTCTGTCCCCGTCGCGCACCGTGTACAGTTTACCAACGTTCGGCTTTATTTGCATTAGGTGAGTATTACACCTTTCCCATCTCTGTTGCCATTCCAGTACGCTCTTTTCTTTCAGATACTTTTTCGCATCTGTAGCCATAACAAAGTTGACGTCCACACGATCTTTACATATCGCCGTTCGAGCAGCACGATCCGCCTGTTCATTTCCAGGAATTCCGACGTGACCTGGTACCCACATGAAAACTATTTCAATGCGTTCGAGTATGGGGTTCAAGGCAGATTGACACCTTCTAGTCATAACGTCATCAGAAAATATTTGCGACAGATTATTGATAACGCTCAGGCAATCGGTGACAATTAAAAATTTCCCTTCAACAACCATGGAACAATACATAATCGCCTGCCACAGCGCATATTGCTCAGCAAAAAGTATGGAAGAGAACCGACATAGTTTCCATTCATGTGGTATACCATCGATGACGATTGCGCTCCCAGCACCACGTTCAGTTTTCCCCCATCCGTGTATATGATCTCATGTGCAGGATACTGGTTACAAATGCTTTGGAACTCCCGTAGGTAAGTATCATTGTCAGTAGTTTCCTTTTTAAGCCTTACCAGGTCTTTCCTTACTCTAATGATGGGCATCGTCCATGGTTCAAATTCTAGCATATTTTCTTCTAGCAGTATAGGCAGAGTTATATTCCGCCATTCAAGATGTTCGCAAAACCGCACATAAGAAGGGCGCGTGATGGTCGGACGTGTGCGATATAGGTCCAAGTCAACGTTAAACAGCACATTATTTGGATGATCCGGTAATGACTTGATCTTTATGATATAGTTAGCCATTAACTGCTTTCTCCTAATGTCTAGGGGAGGAACTCCCGATTCACAATACAGACTGTCCACTGGACTTGTAGGAAACGCCCCTATGCAGTATCTTATGGCAGCGTTGTGCACACAGTCTAGCGTTGCAAGCAGCGATTTTCGTGCGGACGAATACGCCACGCACCCATAGTCAATTTGGGACAGTATCAATGCCCTATAGATCGTGATGAGACATTTTACTTCCGCTCCCCATTTAGTATGTGCCAATACTTTTAACACATCGAGACGCCTGATACACTTCGTTTTTAATTGTTCGATGTGTGAGATCCATCTCAGTGCTTTGTCAAACGTAAGCCCCAAGAATTTGGCAGTTTCAGTACATCGGATAGGATTGTCGTCCAGGTAAAGTAGCGGATCATAGTGCGGAGTTCGTAGTCTGCAGAAGTGCACACATTGGGTTTTCTCCCGTGAAAAGGTCATTCCAATGTTTGCTCCATTCCCAACAATTCGATTGATGGCCGGTTGCAGTTTACGACTAATTTGACCGATTGTTTTTCCAGAGAAAAAAATGGCTATATCATCCACATACATACATCTACTGACAGACTCGGTTACATTTATAGTAATATCGTTGATGGCCATTGCAAACAGCGTGCAGCTAAGGGTGGACCCTTGAGGTACTCCATTTTCCTGGATCTTAAGTTCAGAGAACTTATCTTGGACCTTCACACGAAAACGCCGGGCAGATAGAAAGGATTTTATTAAAAGCGGTAGGTTGCCTCTTAAATTTAGGTTATGGATTTTTTCAAGAATACCATGTCTCCAGGTCATATCGTATACACCCTTGATGTCAAAAAAGATGGCAACTAAGTGTTCCCTTTTACGAAAAGCTTCCTGTATAGCTTGTTCCAATAGGAGAAGGTGATCGGTGGTGGATCGATTTTTCCTAAAACCAGCCTGACACGGTACATACAGGTTGTTTTTTTCAAGGTACCATTGCAGCCTATTATTAATTATTATTTCAAATAATTTTCCCATACAGCACGTAAGGCTTATTGGACGATAGCTGGCAGGATCTAAAGGAGTTTTTCCAGGTTTACGGACCGGTATAACCACCGCCTCCTTCCATTCATCCGGGTAAGTACCTTCATCCCATAGCTGATTATATAACTGTAGTAGAGCTCTTGTCATTTCAGGTGTGAGATTAATGAGCATTTCATTGGAGATGCAATCGCGCCCGGGTGCTGTTTTTTTTTTTGCAATGTCGAAGCGCAAACTCCATTTCTTTTAATATAAATGGTGCATTATATTCTAGGTGACGTGCTGTAGCAAAACATAAATCGGTTTCCCTTTCATTTTTTTTTGTTCTGAATTCTATTTTATGGTTATGAATTAGGACCTAATGCGTCTGTTCCCTCCTGGCCCCGGGTGATTTTTAAAACTCCTGATACCGCGTGTGGTGAATGCTCAGCCCAACTTTTTTTTTAATTTTCTGATTCAAAATCAAAAAAAGAGCACCGTGAACGGACTATTGTTAGTTGGCAATATTTGATCCAGTATAGCTCATTTGGGCCGTTTAGGAAACAACAAAATTTAAAAAGGTTATTACTAAAAAATCAGTATTTACATTATGTAGGTACAACTAAATTTAACATTTCATACACACTTTAATGGTCTTACTATGTTTTGGACACACAAAATTCTTGCATACGTTGCATTTTGATTGTTTTTATTGTCTTTAGACTTATTGCATGCATGACACCGACCTCTTTTTCGCGATGTTCCGAAGATAGCAATGTAACACTTCTATTTCATTTTGGCGCATAAGACACCATGGTAACCTCAGGTTGAAAAGCAAAAATCGAAGAATGAACGGGGCGATTCCGATGGGGCAAGAATTCTGCCGGGATGAAGGCTTTATTTTTCTTCAGAGTTCGGCATATTGTGAGTTTCCGGTTGAGCAACTCTTCAGCCAGCTCTAAAGAGGTAAAAAAGTTGTGTGTAATGACGCCATATTCAGGACCCAAGCAGGAAACCAAATCTAAAACTACTCTCTTGCCTTGGTTCTGTTCTGGGACATTTCCTACCTTTCACAAATAAATTTGCAAATTTTTACAATACGAAGTCTCTGAGTCAGCAAGAATCCAAATTTTTACACCAGACTTGGCAGGCTTACTCTCCACATAGACCCTAAAAGGACATCTACCCCAAAACGGCACCAGTTGCTCGTCCACTGTCAAGTGTGATCCTGGATTCCAATATTTTTGACAGTTCCGTGTAAAAATTTCAGTAACATTTTGTAAAGGTGCAAGTTTATTCGTTGCTCTCCTCTGAAGTTTTGTGTCTCTATCGTCGAACCTCATCCAAGTGGAAATTTGCGAAAACCTGGTTCGAGGCATTGTTGACGAAAAAATTAGACGATGGAAACATGGGTCATTCTGCCACAACATTCGAATCGGCTCACGATTGCGCTTTAGTGCTCCAGCACATATCAATAACCCAACAAAGGCGTATATTTCAGTTTCATCGACGTCCTCCCAGATCCGACCACTTTCGCCTTCATTACAGTTTGCAGTTTCGAAGGTGCCGTCATCTTTAGCAATAAACTTGTCCTGAACGTCTTCGTCTTCGGACTCCACTGCAATTTCATCGTCGTCTTCCTCTAAGATTTCTAAATTATCCTCAGTTTCTGAAGATTCATCAAGCACCGCCGAATCCAAATCAGGATCCACACAGTGGCCGAATTCCTTATCTATGAACAATTGAAATAGAAATATTAGGATATAACTCCACACTATTATATAGAACAATATTTACTCACCAGAACCATGAGCAGGTGGAACCATTTGAACTATCATTCTGGTTCGAGATGAAACTTGATTTGTCATCATTCAGACGCAATTGAAACAGATCGCTAGCTACACAAGATTTGCACTAACAATGCAAGATGCAAGAGTAATGCAAATTCAAATAGCGTACTTGTATTTATACCCCTTCAAGAACTTTTATCTTGTTTTCGCACATTTTGGTAAGCCTAATGATAGCTCATTATCCCATTCTGTAGTGAATAGTATCATAAGATTTTGTAAACAATAGGTATAATAATAATAATAATAATAATATTTATTGACGGCCAAGCCAATTTATACATACATTATTAACAATTAACAATAGTATTTTAATAAGTATTAATAACAAGATATAGATATTAATAAATAATACAATAAAAAATTACACAATAATAATGATATAAATAACACAATAATAAATTACAAAATAGCAATGAAAAACCAACAATTAGTAACTATAATTTGTATATCTTAGATTAGAATAATTTATGACTATAATATATTTAGTTTATATTTATAATAGAAATTTAGATTTTAAGGTAGGCGTGATGCATTTGGTATTTAAAAAAAAGATATCTGTCACTGTATCTATTACATAGGGTTTTTTTAATGAATAGTTATTATTTACTACATCTGCTTTGAAAATGGTCCTTGTTCCTTTTGTTGGTAATGAAAACTCAATTAAACATAGTAAATTTGGACACTTAATTTTTCCACCACATAATTTTGCTGCAAATAAAATATCTGATATTGTTCTTCGATCCTCTAGTGATAAAATTGAGTATGTCGAATATTAATTGAATATGAGTTTGGCACAGTTCTAAACAATTCTAGACAAATTCTACAATATGCTGATAGCGTACAACAAAATTCTACAGTGACTTTCCCCTCGGGGTAAAGCACTTCAAACTTTGTATATATTAAAATTCCAAAAGATTTTCTAAAAAATTCTAGAACATTTTAAAAATTGTATAAAATAACCGCTAACTGCACTAGTGTACAGGGTGGGGCAAAACAACTTGGTTATTTCAGTTGACAGTACTAAAGCGCCGACTGTTGGCACTGCTGTTATAAGGTTGGCAGTAACATCGTTCATTAACGTCCCTTGGTGTGCGATATCGCGGGTTGGAATACTTGGTCCATGTTTTTTTGAAGAGAGCACCTAAGCAGTCACTGTGCTGCAGACCGATTCTTGCAAGCACTTGAAGAAATGGGTGTGGGAAAGAAAAGTGTGGTTCCAGCAGGACGGGCACACAGCCCAGGAATTTCAATTACTCTTTTGCGGCAACACTTTCCTGGACGGCTCATCTCTTCGAGAGGCGATCCACATTGGCCGGCGCGGTTGCCTGATTTAACCCCCTGGGACTACTTTCTGTGGGGTTATATTAAGTCACTGGTCTACAACGGTCGTCCATGGACCCTAAATGAATCGAAGTTGAGTAACCTAATCAGCAAGTTGCTCTGCCCCACGCTGTACATATTTTAAACGCCTATAATTTGGTGCACCGTTAACGATCAAGTTGCAAATTTTGAAAATTTAAAATTTACGCACGTCAGTTTAAATATTTTCTCTTGTGTGTACATATGGAGAGGCAGATAAGGTTTACATAATGCAAAGCTCCGTCGGTCGTCGCTATTTATGCGTCTGGCCGTAAGCGACGCCGGTTAGTTAGTAACTGAGAACGTCACTAACGACGCGTATACAATCGCGTTTTTCGCGTAAATAATATCGAAAATTTTCTTTGCATTTTCAAGTTGAATAGGAGACGTCGGGAGTCTTGGTACAATCGGTAATTGTCTACGGCTACGGTATCAGGGTATAACGCTGCCGGTGGTGTAATGTTTTTGCGTGTAAATCAAAGTTTTCAAGTGTTGCTTCTTAGTTCTTGCTTTAATTTTGGCGAACTGTTGCTGAAGTGAACATGTTCCTTGGATTTATTGCACCATTTGATTTAATGCTTAATGAGGTTATTACATCCAAAGTTGTATTTAACGAACGAGAAGATTAATTCACGCCGCTTTTTTTTTAAGTTGTATAAATCTTGATTTTTAGCAGTTTTCGCGTGTATGTACTGATTACCTAATAGGATTAATTGTCGCGTGAAGAATATAAATAATAAACGGTAAAAAGGGGAAGTACAGTAGTTGCACATATCTAATTAGTAAAGTTTGTTTCCATACGAACATGCACATTTAATAAACTGCATCTCTCGAGATTCTGCAAAAACAATTTTAATTTCACAACTCGTTGCCCTGATATAAGTCAGTGCACAGTCGTATAGCTGCCATAAACAAGGGCGGCGAAAAATACAACGGTCAGCATATAAATCTTGCTAGAGCTAAAATCAAACATTGTGCGAAAATTCTGATTTACGTTGTAAAATTTCTAATTTGATTTTGCCCTTTTGAAAATCGAGCGTCGTACCATTTGGTTCTAGCGAGGGCAATTAACACTTGCATATTACATTAGATGTAAAAGTTAGACGACCTAAAATGTTTTAATTAAATTTCGAAGTTCTGCAGTATTCATTATGGAAATTTTATATTGCCATACATTTACTAAAATTGTACAAGAATCAGTCACATGTCATATACGAAGAGATTTCACTTTAAAAAATCAGTAATTAGCACCTTCCCATGTAACCATCAATCATTTCGCGTTTACATAAGTATGCACGGCCTTCATGTTTAAATTATTCACATTTTAGAAATTTGTGTAACGCGAGGTTATAATAAATTATTTCGCCGGCACTATCGAATAATCTTATAAGGCACACAAATTTAAGCAAAATGAAATGTTTTTCGCTGCGTTTACTTCCGAACATTTACGATTTGTGTTTTTTGTCGCCCAAAATCGTGCAACAAACAAACACGCCTTGTAGCTTATGATTAATCAGAAACATGCTAAATTTTAAAATGGTAGTATTGAATAAAATAATTTGTTAAAAACGTACCCAATTCTCAACAAACCTCAAGCAAGATAGATAAACGCTAGGATAAATGTCTAAAGCGGGCTAGTTTTATCCTTCATGGTACTCTAATGAAAGGTCTCAACGAAAGGAATTAATTTCTACCAACCCTAGCCCTCCTCCTCGACCTCTGCTCGTGATCGTATATATTCCCTTATACGAAAGAGGGTACTCACAAAGGGCGATTGAGACGTCTGCAAAAAGTATATCCACTGGTGATGTCAAAACAAAAGCTATTTCGGTTTAAAAAATGCGCTTTCTCTGCACATGAGTTGTGTACAATTTATTACTTGTTTTTAAATGCTAAATCAGTTTTGTAATTTATTCAATCTAGATAAGATGGTAGAAATAAGGCGGATCTGGTCGCTTGCGATAAGAAGTTTTATTATCAGTGGAAAATTAATTAAGGCATGTGTTTTATTCCTGTTAAGAGATAACGGAGATGCAGATGTTACGAAGTTTATTCCTTGCGGATTGTTAAATCCGGTATGCTGTAATAATAAAAGATGAATTATTACTAAGGCTGCTACTACAGAAGAGTTCCGCGTTTCATCAAAGGAATTGGGGACGTTTGGCGCGTTCTATCGTTGATCTGAAAATTTTTAAAGGAGTTTATTTGATGGTGGGAATCAAGGTGGGGATTGTGTTTCCTTAAATATTGGGACGAGTAAAAACGGTTGCTGCTGTTGGTTTTCGGGACAGTACACTACATTACGGGCAGTCAGTCCTATTTGTTTTGTTGAAGACGCAGTTGGTCATTTTTTTTGTAACAAATCTTTCATGAACGTTTTGTAGGAAGTTTAACGCGTGTGGTACGCTTTCGAAAAACGTTTCGTCGAGTTGAAATAGGAAGCAGTGTAGTTAGTACAGCGAGACCTTTTGTTGAGGTTGTCTTTGTATTGACAGTTCCTACCGTCCGAACAGCCACCGAAAATTTTTCCATCCCAGCTCTGCTCGTGTGCGATAAAATTAAAGAATTTTTACAAACAAAAACAAGTTTTCTAAACCATGAGGAATGAAATGACGCATAACGGCCGAGCACGTGACAGGTTTTTTCTCGCCGCTGAACTCCCCCTTCACCAAGGCCACAACTTTTTTGCCAAGGAAATCTCAGGGTACCACCTAGCACCATAAAACAAAGTCACTCCTTAGTTACGTAACCGAGAAATCCCCTTAACCCGACTAATCCTCTCACTAAGGCCATGACCTTGTGACATCACAAGTAGTGCGGATGGTATCTGACTTCTACCTATACACATTCTTTTTCAGTATGAATAGCATAAATAAACCATACTAATATGGTATTGTATAGACAAATCCATGAAACAAGACATTTTTTTGGTGACGACAGCCTTTTTACCTTTTATTTTCCAAAATCGATCAAAATAAATCGAGTCATTTGATTTCCAAATTTTTTCATGTTATTACGATAATATTTCGGTTCATTTCAAATTTTAGAGAAAATCCCGTCGTCTTAGAATGGATGTTTCTGGTGCATATATTAAATAAAAATTTACCTAAAAGCACTGTCTATCTGACTTCTTAATTTCTTATTTAACCTAAAATTTCGGAAAAATGTAATTTTTTTGATTTAGTATTTTTTAAATCGATGAATCAGACATGAATCTTTTTTTTTTCATAAAGGTTCCATATTTCAAAAAAAGACGCGTACAGGATTTAAACATTTTTGAAAACTTTTATGAATCTGAATTTTGCAACTATAATGCCGTGAGAGTTTGTAATTATCATACCGATGGTCAAAATATAGCTTGAAAAGAACTTCGTAGATCACGTGATTAAAAATCCGGTATGTGTAATTGAATACCGAACGATCATCGAGATCTTCACACATACATCATTTGTACAATACACTTTAAGGGGTTGATTGACATTAGTTTTACTTTTATTTGAGATGCCTACATACAAAATTTTGTATAATAATATGTATAATAAATAAAAAATTGGGATTGCGCAAATACAAGTTAGAATGCGCATGCGCCATATTTTTTTTGAATCTACATAGTTGCCCGGGGTTTAAGGAATATTTACTAACACAGAAAACCGGACATTCATATGTTCTTTATAACAAGAATGATAAAAGAAACCCTTTTTTGGAGGTTTGGGCAGTGTGTGGGCTGTAACTTTTTGGCCCGTTGGTCTACGTAGCCAAAAAACAATAGCGACCTTTCTTAAATCCTGAAGAACATGTGTATCAATTTTCAAAGCGATCGGAGGTTTCTACACAAAGTTATCGTGCACACGGACCGACGGACAGACAGACGGGCAGACAGACAGCAATACAAAATTATAAACGATCTCGAGGATCGTTTATAATTTCGAGATAATTTAGATACCGGGTGGTGAAATTAAAGTTAATTAGTGGCGAGTTTATGTTAATCAAATATTCGGATAAATTTTGTTCAGATTAGAGAACAACTAATTTGACTAAAGCTTTGAGTTTATTAAAATCCTAACCGATTTCTGCTAATAAAATTTAGTAATTTCGGTTACGTACCTACCTATCTGTTTGGAAGTCCTGAAGAGCTCGTGCTTTTTACGTTTAAAAATGTACACAGTGTATGTTCAAACGATTTTATTTTAGTATAATTTTGTCCTCCCACCCTACGCACGGAAATTGAGGTGTCATAATTACATTATTAGCAGAACAAACGCCTCCCCGTTTGCAGCGGCAGATAATGTCAAACGTTTCACATTACGAATGCTTAAAATTCTGACACGATGAATAACAACCGCGCGCCAGAAACGATTTTTCCGAAAATATTGTTATTAATCATCTTCAACGCCCACCATGAGGAGATAAATAGAATATTGCTGTAACGCAATTTACTTATATTAGAGTGCCGCGTATTCTAGCTGCATAAATTTCACGTCTTGGAATACAAGAGAAGAGCACGTCCTGCGAAATTGCAAAGAATTAGGATTAATTTTTATGTTAAGTGAAAAGTTGAGAACAAGAAATCAATTTCTTTGTAAACAAAGCTAACTTCAGAGTTCAGACCTATTGGCAGGTCTCTCTCAGTAATTCCAACTATGTAACAAAATTTCTTTGGAAATTAGGTCGCTTTGAGGATAGAAAGATTAAGCCATTTTATAAGCAATGTTAGGTGTTGTGGGGATTGAACTTTTTGATCTGCAAACCATGGTGATGGTATGTAGCGCATTTTGGGTGCGGTATTGCAGCTATTTTCTCTCGTCCGTCCGTCCGTCCTATAGTTTTTAATATACAGTGATATTTCTTAAGAAGTAGACATATGGATTTATGTGTATTGTTTTTCCGTAAGTCTACTTTTAATAGACAAAATCTCTTCTTAAGGGTGCCGTTATTTTATGCAACAAAAATAACTTTTTAAAATAAATAAACATCTGGCTCTCATATTAATTGGTTTGAATATTGTCGCTTTGGCTTAACAGAAATAAATCCCTTACGCTCCTTCAACTGTCATCGGT
The DNA here is from genome assembly GCF_008802855.1 of Photinus pyralis. Classification (NCBI taxonomy): domain Eukaryota; kingdom Metazoa; phylum Arthropoda; class Insecta; order Coleoptera; family Lampyridae; genus Photinus; species Photinus pyralis. The sequence continues at coordinate 55,094,932 of NW_022170249.1, forward strand.
ACTATACCAATTGACAATCTCAACTTTTTCTTCACTTGAATATATTGCACACGAACGAAAATAAAAATACAGAATCCACAGCAATAATATTAAAATTAATTAATGACATTTTGGTTGCATAAAATGAGGCGCCCTTCAGACGAGATTTTGTCATTTAAGAGTAGACATATAGGGAAAAATAAACAGGTAAGTACCTGTGTCTACTTCTTAATGTAAATAGCACTGTATTTAGTTCGTACTTTTTTATGCCTAGCACCTGAGCCAAGAAAAGTCTGGACGATTGACGTGCGCATGCGTATACGTAATTTCTTACTACTAAAGTTATTTTTTAGCGCATTTCCACAAAAATAAAAATAAAATGCGCTATTGTGGCCACTTTGTCCGTTCGTCCGTCCGTCCGTCCGTCCGCTCGTTTTGCGACGCTACTAGTTCTTTATCTTAAGAGCTATTGTTCTACTTTTTTCGCTATTTGGCTCGTTATGGTGTCGAGTCTTGTACCAAGGAAGGAATTTTTTCTGTACCGCTTACAAAAAAAGTTATTGTAAAAAAAACAAAAACCGTTTTTTACATGTTCCATAATTTTACACTTTTGCCGTTTATTAACGATCCTAGAGATCGTTTATAATTTTGCATTGCTATCTGTCGCCTGCCGGTTGGTCTGTCCGTCTGTTCCTTTGTCTGTCTGTTGAATCGAATCGATTCAAAATTCACAGTGCCCTTTTCGCATCTCGACCATTTATAAACCGAATTGCAAACTTTTTTACCTATAAAAGTATTTGAATGAAATTTGATGAATTTGATACATAGGCACTTGGAATAAAGGAAAATCAAACGCCAATTTCAAAATTTGGTTTTGCGCATGCGCAGTGCCAACTTTTTTATTTATGGAAGAATTTAAACGAAATTTGATACATAGGCACTTGGGATAAAGGAAAATCAAACGCCAATTTCAAAATTTGGTTTTGCGCATGCGCAGTGCCAACTTTTTTATTTATGGAAGAATTTAAACGAAATTTGATACATAGGCACTTGGGATAAAGGAAAATCAAACGCCAGTTTCAAAATTTGGTTTTGCGCATGCGCAGTGCCAACTTTTTTATCTATGGAACCATTTAAGTGAAATTTGATACTTAGGCGCTTGGAACAAAGGAAAATCTAACATTAGTTTTAAAATTTAGGTTTGCGCATGCGCAGTTCCAACTTTCTTATTTAGAAAAGCATTGAAATGAAATTCTTCTCATAAACTGAAATTGAAGTAGCACGTCAAAATGGATTGCCCATGTGCAACGCTATCTTTCATATTTGTGGCCGGATTTTTACGATTTTAACAGAAGTTGCATCTTACAAATGGGAAATGAATGCAAGTGGAAATGCGCTTTATGTAAATCGTTTACGATTACTTTTTAACTTGTTAAATTTACACCTGTAGCCTACTTGTTTACATTTTAGTCTGCATTTATTGCATTGTATTGTTTGCATAGATGTTTTATTGATTTTTAAAAACACCTAAGATTTGAAACACACCTAAGATTATACGTAAAATTATTGAGACTTCACTGCCGACTGGGGGACCAGTTTTTGGCACTGGACTCCACGACCTTGCTTTCCCTAATATATGGATTGCAAGAGGTGGTTCAGGAGCATATCTTCAGATCTTAAACCGTCTTTTTGTGGGGGCATCTTAAAGAATTCGGTCTACACTGGAGACGCAGTTGCAACACATGTTTGCCAGAATTGTGACTGCATTTTGAGAAATAAAAGCTAATGCAAACATAATCAGATCAATATTTTGATGAATTTTGCTTTACTCAAAGTATGGATTGTCAAAAGCAGCAAATGAGCAGAAAACCATGCAAACAAATGGTTCATGTTTGGACCACTCAACCTTTCTTTAAAAGAAAATACCGAAGCATAAACTGGTTTACTTTTAAAAAAATTGCGGTGGATTCACACATCCGCTTAGGGGTGCGTCACCTTGAGGTAGAAATTTTGGGAGAATTTTTGATGCCGAGGTGTGCCATCTCTCTTGATACTTTTCAGGAGAAAGAAATTAAAAGGTAATGTAATTTTGGGGAGCTTCCAAACGAAACATTTCTGATCCTCGGTTTATATGAAAAGAATGTTCGTTTTGGTCCCTCACACGATTCAAATGTAGCACTCATATGTGATGAGAGCAGAAACACTTTTGTTTGGCATGTATCATTATTTTATCAATTGACGTTAATTGCATAATCTGCACTACGTACCGTTGTTGGTATCCTTAAACTTGAACGTCGGCCATATTATTGTGCAAATTGATTTTTACCTTGTATAGCTCTCGGAATGTCATAACAAACTTTCATTAATTATACACCATTACAGTGCTCCAATTTCAAGCATAAACGATGTAAATAATCATTAATTTTTACATTCTTTCACGAATCCTATTTCAAAAGGAGTAAAATCACGACCTCTTGTACCAACAATCTATTAAATTATAGTGCAGTCGGTACTAATGGTCATTTATTGTCAGTTCAATATGTTATACGTACATGTTCATGCACTAGTATGCTAATCTGCGTTCATAAAAAGAAATCGCATGATTCCGGCTTACCCTTCGTTCACCTTCAATGGAACCACAAAGTTCTTCCACATCGTTAAAACGAGTTAATAAACCGCATGTAAACGTGTCATAAAATCAATTCTTTATCCTGGTCCACCGTAAAATTAAAATTACACAATTTTGTTCTTATACGTCGAGACGGTTACGTACGGCTGCTTTCATATATAATCCTTGCACCAAAATTTGTATTTAATTTTATCACATCATTATAATTTATATTTACAAACCGGATTCAAATTTTGCATGAAGCTTCCCGAGACCCTAACAAACAATATTTTCGAAAGGTTGCCAGTTCGAGGGGTTAGCGTGAATCCTTTTCATAAGGGTTCGAAAGGTATACATGTTTAGTATCATTTTAGGGCCTTTTCGCGGCCTACAAAATTGTATTGAGGGAAAAAAATGTACAAATTCAAGTTTCTGAGAAAAATATCAATTTTCTGGGTTTGAACAATTAAAAGAGTTCCCACTAACTCCTCGAAGTGGTAACTCTTTGAAAATAAGCTTCATGCAACACTTGGTTTGCTTGTATCCGACAGGTAAATATTTTTTCACTAAGCGACCTCATTATAATGCAAAAAAAACCAAAAAAGTTATAATTTGTTAGTCAATGGATAAATAATCAAACCGTGCCTTTTGTATCTAGCTCGGTTCGACCTTTTTTACAGGATACTAACCAAAGTGTGGTGTCTTTAAAGCGGCGCTACACCTCAATAAAAAGAAGTGCAGCTTTTCGTAAAATATAGTATTAGCTATTAACGAATAGTTTGACGCTTAGTTATGATAATTCAATCAAGTTTACCAATATATTAACTCACAATGAGCTACTAGTAGAGAATTTAGGTCATGTATAATAGATATCCAATGCGTACTAGATTGCATTTACCAAAAATAGTAATGATTAATATCTACTGTTACTGTTATTAGTCATTTAATAAAAGCTTAAGAAAAAGGTTAATTATCAGTAACGACGCTAGGTTTTATACCATGGGTGGACAAATACAGACATAACAAGTATATAATTATGTACGTTGGGCGAGATGGCATCGTCAAACATTTTCGGATCACCAGTCAACGTTAACTATAGTCAGTAAAAACTCAGTTAACTTGCTAACAATACAATATACTTATAAGGGTGTCTGTAATCTACGAAAAATACATTTTATACTTTTTCCCTGTGACAGGCGCATTCAAAATTTGAAAAATCGTTTCATCAATTTTTTCAAAATATGACTCATGATGTTCCTACAAAAGATGACGATGATTTCTACGAATATTTTGATATCACACTATCTACTTTAAGTGGTTCAAAACACTCATAAGACACATAACACACATAAGTATGATAAATAGATAGACCATCTGTCAAAAAGTGTCAAATGTGCTCATAATATCATTTTGTATCGAAATAAATAAAGAAATACAGGGTGTCCCATCCCATTTAAAAATAAAAAAATTAATCCCACTGTCGACAAGCGCAAATGACAAGAAACAATTGAAAAATGTAAATGTTCAAATGTCATTATTTACCTTAAAAAGAACAAAAATATTGTAGGGACGAGGTTTTAGAACTTCTTAGAATCACACGATATATGTTTAAACACAACACAACAATAGAAAATAATATTCATAAATAAAATAAAGAAACACGCCAAAAATTACCTCACATAAATAAACTACTATAAGGAAACATTAAAAAAATATAATATTCTTGCAAATAATAAAAACACAGGGCCTGTACAAATTTAGAATGCCCTTAAACGTGCCTAAGTTGAATATTGTTGCTTTGACTTCACAGAAAATAAATCTCTTACGCTCCTTAAACTGTTACCGGCACTATACAAATTGACAATATCAACTGTTTCTTCAGTTAAATACATGGCACACGAAAGAAAATGAAAATACGGAAGGAAAAGCAGCAATATTCAAATTAGTTAATATGACAGCCAGGTATTTTGACATTTAAAAGTAGACATAGGGAAAAACAATACACGTAAATACTTATGTCTACTTCTTAATAGATAGCACTGTAGAATGGTTGGGTTGGGTTGATGTGTTTGTAATTAATACCTATAATAGGAGATAAAGCAGGCACTCACCAGTCACATAACGAAAACGATTTCCTACTAGAGATAAGTTATGTTTCGTTCTTCCCACGTCATTGAAGTTGATGTACGGAGTTTCTAGCGAGTGTGTTGTTAATGTTGGCACTACCATTTCACCATATTACGTTCAAAAGTATAAAAGCTACACATGAAATCTTTTTTCTTAGAGGCACTGTGATAACGTCATCATCACTATTTCAAGCGAAAGGGCTGAAGATTTAGCTCTAAATTTTCAAACTTAATGCCAACTAGTGCCATTTTAGTCCTACCGCCACTCTCAAAAGTGTGGGTGGCAATTCTCAGGAACACTAACATTTTTTGGATTGGATTTTATGATTAGCACCATCATGCTTGAACACCTAGAAAGCGGCTATAATAGAGTGCAAATTAAAAGTAACATACCTCTGATTAATACGGTGGTTAGTTACGAAACGAATAGGTACTAATACGGCAATAGTTCAAACTTAATCCGCTCAAGCTTCAAATGGTGAAATATTAAAAAGAATACACGAGATAACAAGATGGTTATGGGAATATTACCGTTCTTACGTACGCATCCACTATAAATTCATTTTATAGCCTCCACATAGTATCTCAATCCAAAACGATTTCGAGATCACTCAAAAATTCAATCATTCGACAGAAATATTCCCTATACTTCAAACAATTACAATTTATACGTTCATGGAAACTCTTAGTGATGCACGCAACTGCTCCAAAACGTGCCGATCAACAAGTACGTACCACAAGGAAAAGGAATACAGTGAACCTCAAACAAATAATACAGTGAACACTTGACAAAATGAAGCTGTTACCTGAACGAAACATATTGGATCATTGCTTTTCTTTGATCTCCTATAGAAATCTTCTAAGGGCCTTTAACTCTGGAAACAAATTACTCTTGTCCGTATTTAATCTCTGATATAAGTCAAAATGGTGGTGTTCGTTTGTTTGAATGCACCCTTTCACTTGAATTGATTAACTGTAATTAACTATTAGAGCACCATTTAAGAGTCGTCTTTATCAAAGCGCAACTTTTTTACATTATATTATAGTGTATAGATGATTATATTTGCGAGAGACAAGATGATATTCTTGTTTTGTCAACTCCTGTCTTGGTCCTTAGTTAGTTCCCACCGACAATGTGCAACAGCGTCACTTGCTACACTCAAATTCTTGATTTACCGCCCGCCAAGATACAGACTTTATTTACAAAAAATATGATTTCATTTTTTGGGCTAGTGTTTAGAAGCTCTTATGGAAATTTACGTTGGGTGCAGTGGGTACAGAAGATTCTGATGGGTACGGCAAAGAAGGTACATACGCTACGCAGTATCCCGGTTGTCCAGTTCAGATTAGGCTGGTGTGAAGTTGTCCTGTTCATCTTTTTAATTGTGGTAAATCGAGTTTCTCAAGGGGCAAAGTTGACTATACAATAAAATAACCAATATAATCAAATAAATTGGAAAAATTGAATGTGGGTTGGACAATTTGAAGCATCGACAATTTCGCAAATTGTTGAATATGTGATTGATTCTTCTCTAAAGGCTTATAGAGTCAACAACTTACAAAAAGAAAAACGACAAAAATCGTTTGATTCTTGATTTAACATTGGACGATACTAATTTTTTAGTAAAACTGTTTTATAATAAAAGACAAAAATAACGAACAGAAATCATTCTAGGGATAAACAAACAAAAATTCAAAAGCAGGAGCATTTGGGATTACGATTAACTAATAAAATAGCACAGGTGAACCAATGAATTTCATAAGCCTTGAAAGTCATTCTAAGTTGCTATAATTAGATATATTGAATGCTCAAAAACCAATCCGCGTTTCCGGGATTGGTAAAAGCCATTACAATATGTCTTACTCCAGGTTTTGATTCAATTACCACTTCTGTTAGGAAAATGGCAAAACGCATTCCTTGGGCAGCACTATGGAACGAAATTAATTATCAACAGATCTTTTTTATACAATAATCATTTGTTAAAGTACCTAACGTTCATATTGGCGCTATGTGAATTAAACTAACTATTCATTAGGGAATATGTTAAACTTGACATTAATTACTATGTTGCATTTGAACGAGATTCCGCGATAGTATGTCATACTATCGCGGAATCTCGTTCAAATGCAACATTAAGTATGTGCCCTGTTGTAGGTAAAATTAATTTGTTTGGATTGCATGTCGATGTCGCTGCTGTCAAAGTGATTTTTAAAGATTATAAGTTTCGTTGTAGAGAACCTTACATGCTATAAATTACTATGACCTCAGAAAGGTTTTAAGGGCGTTGATATACTAACCGTAACAGTTCTACTATCGAGTTAAAATGCTATAAATGTTGGCAATAATGCATGATACCTAATTGTATTTTATGTATGTCAATAAATTATTGCCCCAAAAAACGTCAGGAAGTGTGCTCCTAACTGTCTATCTACATTATAAAAAAGTAGTATTACATCTTATGCCGATTACCAAACAACAGGTGGCTTCAATGTAAACTTTTTATCATACCTAAATTTCAACATGGCCTATTACTGCAATATTTGGAGTTGTGTATAATCCTATTCTAAAAACATGTTATAAAGATACTCCGTGTAATTATTGATGTCGAAAGATAAAAATTGTTCTGACAATAATTAGAATCGAATTGTTTATGTATTACTACTATAGGTATCTATACTTCCGTAGACGGTCGTTTTAAGTTTGTACTCGCACACTACAATAGAATTTGTCTTGATCTTTTAAACTTTGTGATACCCAGACTTTATTTTATTAATTATATGCATCCTCTCCTTAATAGAGAATCTCTTTATATATTATAAATAAATGATTGATTGACTTATTAATAATAAATAACCTATATGCACGTAACTCTCCATAAATATTTAATATTTCTAAGATTTTTAAATTTATTAGTGTTCGACTCTTTCCACTATTTTTCCTTTTAGGTTTACAACTAACATTACACAATTGGTGCTAAGAAACGTTACCATTAGAAACTACAAATGGTGTGTCAATATGCCTCCAAGGTGTTCCTATTATACGGAAAACCAACGTTACATTCAGGAAGTTATCGTAAGTTCCTATTTATTCATAGTAAACTCACTAATCTCTTCAACGTTTTTTGCACATTTAATTAATTTCAAACTAACAGCATCCTGACTAGCATGGCAAATCATCATTTTCATTGAAGAATAACTTCGCGTACGAATACTAATTGAGTAATAATCAAACCAAAGGAAAAAAATGCGCCACCAATACGTGATATTTATATTTATAGGCTATTGCTTTCATCGTAGTATAATAAAATTTGGTCTTTCAGGAAATACTTTCTCTAAAGTCACTTGTTACATTATTTATAATTATTCGATAAACTGAGAGTAACAATCTCAGTTTCTGTTGACGGCGAATTTAAATATTATTTCAAGTTATGCAATCTTTATACAAAAAATAAGTGAGGTAGAAACTCGGACGCGAATACCAAAGTAACAAGGTTCACATCTTTACGTAAAAACTAAATAAGTAAGTTATTGATTTGCCTACCTCCCTATGTACCTGTAACGAACTATTTTAACATTTTCCAGTTTCAATATACATTTTGCCGCATCTAAAAAGTGAAACCGTTGTTAATAAGCACGAGATTGTAACAACCCTACATTTCGTCGTTATAGGTACTTACACCTATTCCATGGTGTATAAATACATACACTGTATATACCACCATGGCCTACTCGTGTAATGAAAACTTGTATAAGCGGTATTGTGCGAAGTAGCAATAAAATAGGTGCAATAAATAAAAGTAATTGTTTATTTCCTGATGTATTCTGTTGTAACTTAATTTCGTATCAAGTAAATCTTCACTGCGTAATATTATGAAACCATACTGGAACACTGCGTGCCCATTAAAGTAAAAAATAGTAAAGCGAAAACACCACAATATTTTAATTAATTAATAATATATAAACTAAAAAATTATAGTTTCTGTTTTCAATTACCTATATCAGCTACCTACGCCAGAATTTTGAGATCTACCACCCCTCTTAAAACTAAGATCAACATAATCGTGTATAAAAAATTTAATATAAATATATAAATCGTCTAGATTTAACTATACAATATTATAGAAATTAATAATAACTATAAAACCGCTAATACGGTAATAGCCCTAGCAACTGATTTAAAAAAAGGGAAGGCCGAAATCTCCCCAGATATTGTGTAGAGTATACACTCTCGCTAGACCTCCCCCCTACACGCTCTTTAGCGTTCTAAGTATGGCATAATATGTTAAGAAACAAGGGCAGCAAAACGTACACAAGCAATTTTTTAATTGAACTTTTAAAGACCTATTACAACAACATTCATGAGATGAGGGTGACTAATCTGCGTGTAACTGTAAAGTGAATCTAGAAAAGCGGCAGACCCTACGAAATCATTTGATTTGAGGTGTGTGAAGTTAGCAGTACATGAACGGCACAAATCATAGTAGGTGCATTGTTTTGTACCGGATTTGTGGCGCTATTATAGATATCAGTTTGTCAGTAAAACATAACGCTCTCAAATTAGGTATCATATTTTTTAGGTGTACTGCTAACTGAACAACGATTTGACGGCATAAAACTCCGGACTATGCGAATGACTTTGCACCGGATTTGTGCCGAGCAAAAACTTTAAACCGGCACAAAACGAGGGGAAATTCGCATTGTTTTGACTTGGATTTCTGCTGTTTGCGTTTTGTCCGTCCGTCCAAATCCACTTCTGTCGTTTTGAACTACTTCTAGGGGAATGGTCTTCGAGTTCTGGAATGTGGTACGTGCATAACTTTTACATACGACAATTGGTCTCAGATTTTGTATACGCATGCCAACTAAAACTTTTGTAAATGGGGGGGCGGGGGGCACGTTCTACCCTTCCTGGTATACTAATGAAAGGTCTCATCGAAATAAATTGGTGTGTACAAACTATTTAAAATACCGGTAGGCACCAGATCCTTACCCCATTCTCTTTCAAATGAGCCGCCTGTCGTCGAAGTCTATACAGTTTAATGAAAAATAGTGGAGCGTATATAAATACAATCAAATTTTGAAATGGGCAATAGTTTTACTTTTATGAAACTTTTTTTAATGCTTTCGTAAATAGCATTGCCCATTGTCTACATTAGAAATTGCATGGAATACTTTTATAAATAAAACATATAGCATGCGTTTTAATCTGTGGTTTTAGTTTCATTCAAAGTATCTACATATGATATTTCATTTAACTGCTTTCATAAATAAGAAAGTTGGCATTGCACATGCGCAAAACCAAATTTTAAAACTGGTGTTAGATTTGTCTTTATTCTAATTCATTTAATGCTTTCATAAATAAGAAAGTTGGCATTGCGGATGCGCAAAACAGTATTTGGAAAACGTCGTAAATTTTACTTATATTCGTAGTGTTTACATACAAAGTTTTATTTAAATTTTTATTAATGTATGTCTCCATTGTAATTACTTTTCTTAATTGGATTGATAGGTATGAAATAAGTAATTAAAGTAATTTCTCTTGAGGTTATCGATTTCGCTACATTTATTATAGTTATCTTCGGACCTTTGCGTCAATTTAGTCCGAAGATGCTATAATAAATGTAGCGAAATCGATAACCTCGAGGATAACCTCAAGAGAAAAAACTTTATTTGCTTATTTCATACCTATCAATTTTATTTAAATATCTTCATAAATAAAAATGTATTGCACATGCGTTAAATCAAATTTTTGACAGTGCACATACACAAAACCAAAAAATATAAGTATGCACGGAATCCTTGGACCAAGCCCTTTCAAATGGGCCCTATATCGCCCAAATTGGTTCAATGGTGTAAAAAGAGTACGTGTGACGGACGGACGGACGGACGGACGACAAAGTGCAGCCAATAGCGATTTTTCACTTTGAGGAGAATACGCTAATAATGCTTACGGTTTTGAAGAATTTTTCAAAAATTCTGCATATCGTTTCGAAAAACGTGTCCAGCACCCTTCACATTTAGCCATTTACTGTTATAATTTTGCTCACGTTTCTCCAGCTTTTTGAGTCTATGTATGTATGGTTAGCATCTATGATCCCTCGGATCATAATTCCTTTACCATAAAAGATACCGAAAATAGTCTTGGAAAAAAATTGTACACAATTATCGTCACCGTGTTTCTAAAATATTTTGACCATCTGGAGCGTGCTGTGTTCCATTGGCGTATCAAACATGCGTTTTCTTAAATAGAACATCCCATATTTCATTACATATTTGGTAAGTACTTAAAAAGTACTTATTTTGTTGTGTTATTATACCCTTAGCTTTAACGATTTCGCTGTTATAACCTTTTTTCCTTAAAAATTTGACAGTTTTGAGATAAGGTACATCGCGACGGCGGCTAAGTTTTGAATTGAGGCATAGGCTAAGCGACCTCTTCCATTGTCACATACTTTTTTTAAGTACCTACTCTACCGAAAAAACCTTGGCGAAATGCCATTTTTTTTTTAATTTCAAATAATCCCCTAAACAAATTTATACCTCTGGGTAGCCGAAACTACAAAATTTGCACTAATATACAAACAGAACCACACATTCCATAAGAAACATTCAAAGAAAAAACAAGTTGAGACGCCATTTTGTAAAAAAAAAGTTCTGTGCCGTACCCTACCTCTGCCATGATGCAACCAAAGATGTTCAATTGTCAGAATTAACAATTATCGGCAGTGTATAATTGTTTTATAATCAACGTTGCGAACATGTTCCAAACTTAAGCAGATATGGTTGATATGGTGTTTATTCTTGGAGACTGTTGCCGGAATTGTTTGTTGACGTCACCAGTGTACGCTCGGGATCCTAACAGAACAGAACACATCCAGATCCACACCTGTTTCAAAAGGCGTTGTGTACTACAAGACTAACTGGGCATAATATATGGCTGTGATAACATCCGTACCTATTTTCCGACTTTTTTTAAATTGTCCAAAATTTACTTCATGATGTACATCCTCTGGCTTTTGTTTTCCCTAAGATATCCAACTGCCCATTAAATAAGTGTATGTAAATTAGATTAATAATCGACGATTAGTCATATTGATTCATGTAGTTTTGAAAATTGATACAGGTATTCTTCGTTGTGTTCCCATAAACGTAGACGTAGTAGGTACTTAATTTCCCCGAGAATAAGACGTGGGCGAGAGAGTGGAGAAAGAATAAAAAAATTTACACCCTCCTCTTGCCTCGAAAACCATGGACAATATCATCTCGATTTCTTATACACCGATAAACTACTCTGGCTTTTGATTAAACGCGAGTAAATCCTTTGTCTTTCTGAAAAGCTTTGGTGAACAAAAAATTGACTTCGCAAATTTTAATCAGCTTTACTCGCTTCACGTTGTTATGAGCCGTGCCAGCCTTGTCGATATGGTAAGAGGCAGCCCTCCTTGAAGAAAATTCCCTCAAACGCTTGGAGAACAAGCTTGTGAAGATATCTTCGGGGAAGTGGGTTGCCTTTATTTCTAGGTCCACCATCGTTGTGGTACCTAAAATCGCCTTAAAGACAGCTGACGCCAAGTGGCCAGACAAACTCCGATGTTATCCATTTTGAATGGAATGTTTCTATTCTCGTAGACCTCTCCCTAGCACAGGTCAAGGATGCTATTCTGGTCTATAATTTAAATTCGCTTCTAATAGTTCTTCTCTTCAAGGTCATGAGTGATTTTGTCCTCGCGTGAAAATAGGCATACCAATGGATTCTTAAGTACGACCTAGTCGTATGAAAATTTCTCTTGATTATCCAGCATGCGTACGTCGTCGAGTAGAATTCCTGCCGTATACACGATCACATACGACTCGCTGCCAAAAATTCGGCTACAACTCTTCTGATTCTTGCAATGATGCTGATACCCAATGCGGTCACTGTGCAACAAGGGCCAACCGAAATCGGAGTCCTCAAGCGCAAATTGGTTAGGTCACATGAGTGCTTTGAAAAACCACAAGGCTTCGGTTTCTATTTGCCCTTGTTATTTAAAACATGTCGGCTCCTTACAATAAATCTACCGCATGTTCATCATTGCAATTTTTTTCGGCGTTTGTTTACAATAGTCCCAAACCTATCAGTGTCATTATAATAAGTTATTTATGCAATAACTGTACCGCGCTATCCATGGTTACTGTTGGGAATCGTCGGTGCTTATTGGCCGCCAAGTGAAGATTTTTCTTGAGTTCGTCTTCAACGAATTAAATATACCAAGCCCTGAGTGCAGGCGACTTCAATGCTACGATCGCTGCTTTGGCACTTCCGAACAACAGATACGCGCGTTTGCAGGATGCAGGACAAAGCGTTGGCCACCTTAATCTTAGTGCGCTCTATGGAATAAATTTAAATGGGCCTTTAGTTACATTTCGATCAACGAATTATAAATTAACGATTAATTTTTATTGAAATAGCAAAGTAACGACGGCGTGAGCATCAGCTCTCGCTTGGCTTAATCGGCGTTGGAAAAAGTTGCAAGAGTTTTTAACATGTTGTACCCTGGCTTTATTTGGATAATCTCTTATTTTTATTAATTTTGACAGTTTGCATTTTAAATTTTATCGTTGCTTGCATATGTTTATGAATTAAGGATATAAATTGTAAAGTGTATACGGTAATATTATAACACCCTGTAGATCGGTAACGAAGCGTTTGCGGACCTATGTTTGTGTAAACTTGTAGTCATAAAATAAGCTACAGAATTAGGTAGCCCTTTCCATATTTACATCACATTTGGGAACACCCCGTATATCGGTTTTAAAAGAATTATATACCTATACGCTGAAAATCAGTTTCTTACACCCTCATTTGATGACGACATTGCTGGGGTTAGTAGGAATAATATTATTAGGGAAAACCGCATGAGGATATCACGCCTGTTTGACCTGAATGATTTTAGATACACCACTTCGTATAAAGAAACCCGTTCGGAAAAAAAGTCGAACAAAGTGATTAGGTACATATATCACTAATATCACGCGTCTTTTCAAAAGTCAAATAATCTTCGTTAATTAAATCGCTAATCCGTAATTGTTATATTTATAAAGTATACATTTCTTATTTGGGCTTCTGTCGCATAGGTATACTAATAGTTTACAAAATAACGATTTTATTACTTGCTTTCACTCTCCGCTGCGAATGCTTATTAGAGCAAATCCTTCTTATACTTACGCATGTATCGCAAATTACTTTCATTATGTAAGAACTACGAGTAATAATGTATCTATACAAAATAGCACTTGTATTAAATGTTTACTATGTCTACCATTAGGAAAAAGAAGAAGTACGCCTAGTAAATAGATGTTGTTCTGGATTTAAAGAGGATGCGATATCCTCCACCTGCGTCTTCGATTGCGCGCAATGCTCCACCATTGAATGTAAATTGAGCTCTGAATGTTCCTGTCCACCTGGATTTTGGGGCCAAGAATGCGATTTAGGTTTGTCGCTTATTCAGAACAATTGTTGCTTATTGCTTACATTGATAAATTAATATAGGTTGTCCCGATTATTACTGGGGTCCGAACTGCTTCGAGAAGTGTCCTTGCATTAAAGGAAGTTGCAACCCCATTACAGGATACTGCAATTGTCCTCCAGGTTGGAAAGGAAGCAGGTAACGTACCTACATTCAAATTTGGAAAGGTTTTGTCTACTTCAAACTTTGTTACTTATAATTAACATTCTAACTGGTGTATGAGTGGCTCATAAAACGAATGTACCTGTCACTTGCAAATGTAGGTATAACTGTAGATAAATTATTCAAAATTTAAAGAAGTAAACATCTTATATAACCAACGAATAAACATGGAAGGTAAGCGATTGCAAAATCTGTACCATTCACTTGAACCAAAAAAGTTCAAGTATGTATATATTTCAATTTTTTACAGCGTTTCTCAATTTTATTTGCGCCCACACATATTTGGCATTTTCAAAGTTTTATATAATAATTAAATGGACCGCTGTATTTAGTGATAAGTAATTAAGATAAATGTAAACAGTATAGTGTTGGTATATGCGCCGATTCTATTTGTATATTTAGGTATATAGTTAACTAAATTTCACCCGCTTAATAAATCCAGAAAGTTACCGAACAAGGTATTAAGTGTGTGTCCTTTTCAAGCTTTGTATTTCACACCCTAGGTGGAGTAATGACCTCCCAAAAAATGTTAGATCCGATAAAGGAATAAAAATATGATTAGTGATAGTATTTACACAGAGATGACTAAACTCATTAAACCCAATCATTTTGTGCAGCTAAGGTGAGCTCCAACTCCCCCTACACTACCCGCCTACACAATGCCAAATCAAATCAAATATGACTGTATACACTTGAAAACAAATAATCTTAAGAGGTTTGGATGTAAAACAAGTAGGTAGGGTTAATTCACTTGATAATCAATTTAATCAGTAATTAATAGTAATAGTAATTAATTTTTTGTCCTCGTTAAAAAAGAGAATAAAAAACCATCTAAAACACTGAACTATACTGGAACGCGTACTGACTGTCTACTACCAAATAGGAACGTAGCGCGTCGTGAGAGATAGGGGGTCATTTCTGTCACTATCACTAAATACGTTGTGACATGACTATTGACGTTCGCTATACATGCGCGTACTCGCGATAGAGTGGGACAGAGGTATCCTTTGTGGTCCTCTCTCTTGGACCGAGCTGGCGCGCGTTCCAGTATAGTACAGTTCAGTCTTCTAAACAATTTCAAAAAAATTACCACCACTTTTACACCATTTTTGAGTGTTTCGAAATAACAAAGTGTGGCCCTCCTTAATTTCTTTGACTACCCTCAGTACCTTATCCTTCACCACCAGCCGTAAGTCATCGCCCTCGGATAACACACCCACCCCAACGCTTTTGCGCAGATGTTTATACTGCTTTCCCCTGTATAAATCCGTATCGTGGTCTGCCTCTTGTCTTGCAGCTTCTTGGCTGCCTTAGTAATTGTTTCATACATGCTTACACATCCCTTTTCTGTACCTTCTATGGCCGCCATGAAGATAAATTGCTCCTTCGCGTCCGTGTCTTCTCCATCATCCTGCCTATAACCCGCCTCCAGTTGTTTTAAAATAAGCATACCATCCAAGAAGGCGTACGCCGCCTTCCTTCTAGGCAAACTCTGGATGCAGGCCACTTTTTTCCTTTCCTTGTCGCTCTCTTCTCTGGTCCCCACCATCGTGTCACTTCCAAGTCAAGTACCCTATATCTCAAATTCCTCTCCTCTGGCTGTCCCATACGGTTATTTACCTCAAACAATTCCCTTCATATCCTCGCAGGTCGCATTACCCTCGATTAATTTCCTTATCTCTTCCCTGTCCGAATATTCCTGTTTGATGATAACCTTCCGTATCCAGCATGCTGGAGGATCATCTTTGACATTATATGGTTTGGGCGTGTTTCTCTTGCCAAGCGCTACTATCATATCCTAGCTTTCTTCTACCATTGACTGTGAGGGTATACTGGCTAGCAGCGCTATAGTTTCTTTAGAATTTGAGTGCTTAAAACACCAGCCCTATCAATCTGCTTTCCAGAAATGCTTTTTCTGGTAAATTGAGTCGTGCCACTCTTTGGGCCAATTCCGCTTGATATTACCCTTGCATTTCGTTCCATTGGATTGGAAGTGGAAACGGATGCTTCTTCCTAGACTCCTTCACGTCGAAGCGCAGTGCTTCTACAGCCCTATCTTTCTATTTACGCAACTTGGACAGAGCTGCTGATATCACCTCACCCTTTTAACCCTCTCACTCCATAGCGCTACAGTCACCAAACGCGTGCAGCGTTAAAGATCTCCAGGTAATAGAGGTGAGATATATTTTCTTTTTTTTTACGAGAATACCAGATTACACCTTTCAGAAACAAATAGATAGTTATATCACATGCGGCGGTGATCTCAGGTTGTAACGTAGCAGATACGGAACACATTACTTATTATAACTCCTGCTTTCTAAATACAAACTGCCAGCAGAAATAACAAAGCTTCCGTATATAACATTTTTAAATACAGATTGAAATTTTATTGCGTTTTAAGTGTAAAACTGTAAAGCTGATAGTGATCAGCAAATTTTGATCTTGTCGAAGGCTACCACATTCCCTTTATCGGTACCCACCTCCGACGTCCCGTTCACCCCCAATTCGCGTTTTCATTCCACCATCAGTAAGATGTTTTCGGGAGCAACCACAATCCCTTTGTCGGTACCCGCTTCGCATTTGGGTGGATTTGGCTAAAAACCACAAGGTAGTGCATACTAAATTTTGTGGGCACTTCTCAAAGCTCGACCTTCTATTGGCGCCCCTTCTAAAAGTTTGTTAATTTCGCCCCTATAAAAAAAATTCCTTCAAGCAGGAGTTATGTGCGCTTACCAGATCTTTCCGACGACACCAATTCTTTAAAAAAAATCGGACCAAAACTACAAAAATATAGAAAAAAACTGAAAAATCACCACATTAGAATAACATGTTCGAGGATGGCGCCCAGATGTCGCAGACTCCACATCATGTAGCATCATCCCTGAAGTTGTTAATTGCACGGCCCCGGTAGGTATATGTACACTTGTCTTTCTACAAGCGTACTTCGGTGGGTCCGCATTTGTTGCCAGCCAGTCAGCCAGCCGGCCGGCCAAAATGAGATTAAAAGTTAGCTTTTTACAAATAAATTTGCAAAAATGCGCTAAAAAAAATCTCATACAAAACTTGTCAGTAATATGACACTCTTGTTGCTCTCTTCTTAATCGACAACCAACCGGAAGTATCCCACCAAACTTGTATACCATTTTTATATGCATTGGAATTAATATCATGGTAAGTAAATCAAATCGAAAATAAATGAGTACATGGATCCCAAAGCAGGTGTAACCACTTTCGCTGAAATTGAAATAAGGTTACATTTCTCATTAAAAACAACTTACCTGCTTAGTAGTTTTTAGTACAGCTAGGTACTGCTTTGGTACGGTCAACGAAGTAGTGAATACGTTTTAAAATCATCTGTATGCGAATTAAACTCTTCAGGATGCGATTTCCATCCATGCGCCGGAAAGTAGAGAAAGAAGACTTCTCTGTCTTTGCGAAACGAGATTCTTCGAAAGACATGACAGTGTCTTAACATTCGTCGAATTCTCCTACTCGGTTTGCATTATTGTGGAAGAGATTTTTAATAGACGCGGAAGCTTACTTCCACCGTCTCAGTTTTATTGGCAGCCATGGAGAAGAGCGAATTTCTCGTTTATGAAACACTGTTCGGTTAACTTTTGCCATTGTCTGTACTTCTTCAAAACAAGTCTCTCGATCTGCAACATGCTAAAGAGGTTCTTATCTAAGAAATGAACGAAAAAACGCAGACAACATTTTCAACTAAATCTTCAACTCTGCATGGTGGAAGTATTCGAAACTGACGTGAAGGTTCCACTACTTACAACAAATCAATCAAAAGCCCCAATCCACATACTTCTCCTGAAAACTATTACAGAGTGACGGTCCTCGTCCCTTGTCTTGGGAAAATTTAACAGATCAAATGAAAATATTCTTCAAAGTTTCCAGATCCTCCTTCGAGTCTTCCTGTCTATTTAACAAGTTGGAGACCACCGTACTTCACTCTCTACAGTAAAAGCAGAATATGAACTATGTTGTGAAAAAGCTTCCACCATAGACGCTAACCTTGAGATGCTGAAAGTATTGCGTTCCGGTCTATTTTCGTACAATTAGACACTGTATATTTGTATAGTTTTGAATAGCTTTGTTAAGGAATAGCAAGTATAATTCACCTGAAGTACAAAACAACTGTATATATATTTAGATAGCAATCAAAATTGAAGACCAAATTAGTATAAAATAGATAAAAAGTCATTAAGAATGTAATTAATAATTATATTTGTAATCAGGAAATACAGGGCTACTTAAAACTATAAGAATATACAGGGTGTCCCATTAAAGATATTGAAAACGTATTTTTTTGGGCACTCCCTGTGTATAATTCAATCAGTTACTACATTTTTAGACGGTACAGATCTTTTATTTGAAACTTTTGTTTTGTGTTCCCAAAATTAATGGAAGTCAGAATGTCCTGGGAAACTCTGTAGGTACATAAATACTAAATCAAAAATGTTCTTTGTTCTAAACTCGAAATAATCCGTGTTTCATTTTTTAAGACCTCTTCCTTCAAAAAGGTTCTGGATACAGACCTGTTAAAGGAAATCGACATTTCCGCCCCTCCTTTGAAGCCCCACTCTCTCACCCAAACTTAATCTAATTTTTGGGCACAAGGCAAGACAATACTTAAATAGGTAATTAGACAACTATGTAGGTAGGTATTATCATTTTAGATTTACATTTTAATCTAATATTGTATCTGTTTCTATCGCCGCGTTCAATTTAAGTTATGAAATATAAATCACGATATGCCTAAATGATAATATAAAACCAATAGGGAAACTGGCAATGTCTATAATAAAATAGGTAGGTAAAAGTGCTGTGTCACTTTGTAATTTGTACCCCAAATTTCCTTGGAATTTAAGAAACTGCATAACGTTTATTTTCAATTGAAGGTAACCGTGAGAGATATACGAGAAGGTAGCAGTTAATAAATTAATGTATTTGGCCAAAGTGCACTTCTTAACTATTTCAGCACTGAGGCAACAAATCCAACGAACTATGAAAATGTTATCAAGGCCGATATCAAATCCAGGGTTTTCTTACCTCACTGTGTATTAATTTGTAATTATAATGAGAGCTAATTGCGTTTGCAAAATATCGATCCAAAGTTTCTTTGTTGTTACAGGTGTGAAGAAGAATTGACACCACAAACTAATTCGAGTGCGAGATCTGATGGGAGTAACTTTGTGAAAAGTTTAACCAAACAATCAGATCGTGCACATTATCCGACACTTCAAAAATACTTTACATTTATGGTTACGACACATAATCCAGCTTCTGCAGTTAGAACTGAATCCGATCCACTTTCCATTTCAACACCAAAAATCGCATCTGTGTTAGTGTCCCATACGGAAACGACGACAGAAATAAACGACCAGAGGCCGCCAGTAGCGATTAACGATGTAGGCGGCAAAACGGAAATGAGTACAGAGTCTGTTGCGGCACAGTCAATTATACAAGAATCTGGAACACAACAAAATCAAAGCTTTGTAAATAACTCGATGTTAGATCGAGCGATTTCCGTTTCACAAGTTACTAACGATATTGTGAAAGAGAAAGTGGCGGAGAGTATTGGGGTTAGTGTAACAAACACACAAACTGTATCTTCTGAAGGTAGTTGGCTCGATGATCAATCACCTGCAGATATCGACACAAATTTATCAACCCATCCCAATGGTACATATGTAAAGAGTTCTCATATAATATTTAGCGTAGGTGCGGTTGTTGGAATATTGGCTACCATCATCATCATAGTAGCGGTAACATTTCTAACAACGCAAAATTACAAATACAAACACAATAAAATGTCGATATTAGGAAATGACAAAAACACCAAAAATGGAAGCAGCGATGGAAGATTATCGGCTGTTGCAATTTACACTCGTAGCGTTTTCCATACGCCACTACCTGGTAAGTCGTATTACTTGTTCAATTATCTATATTGGGTAGACGTCT
Organism: Photinus pyralis; assembly: GCF_008802855.1. Classification (NCBI taxonomy): domain Eukaryota; kingdom Metazoa; phylum Arthropoda; class Insecta; order Coleoptera; family Lampyridae; genus Photinus; species Photinus pyralis. Next base: position 55,115,286 of record NW_022170249.1, read on the forward strand.
TTTTCAATATACAAGAGAAACCTTGCCCGGTAAAATACCTGTAATACTAGTTTACTACCGGTCATCTCGGTCGATTATTACATAGGGAAATTTATTTTCACTTTCTGCAACAATTTCTAGGTCATGTGAGTCTCTGGTAGGTAACTCCAATTATTGTAATACGCAAATGGTTGCGTAAGGTTAGGAATGTAAAGTCTGGTTTATTTCAAATGTGTGTCGACGAATATGTTCACTAATTAACCAATAATTCTAATTTTGTACTAATTATGGCCATGGGTAATAGCCAGGTTGCGGACGGCTCCGTTAACTTAGCACCACCATTTCAAATTTTTGACTAAAGACAGATTGCGCTAGAATCTCTATGGCTAGCGCCAGCTAGCGCCACTTTGAGTTCAGCTAGCGCCATTATAGATTTTGCAGAAAAGCCCTTGACTTTCGGGGGGTGCTATGTTAACGCTAGCACCACCATTGCGTCCGATCATTTCCAAAAGCAAGCGCTGTGTTCGTCAGACCTAGCGCCAGCTAGCGCCACAAATTTTAGAGCTAGCGCCACCCCCCAATAGTGCGGGGGGCATTTTTTCCTAGCACCACCATTTTGTTTTTTCGGGTAAAATTTTGACGTTTTGTGTTCTGCTGACCTAGCGCCAGCTAGCGCCACGAATTTTAGAGCTACCATCACCCTCCAATAGTGTGGGGGGAGGGGGCACCACCATTTTGTCTTTTCGGGTAAAAATTTGATGTTTTCTGTTCTTGTAGACCTAGCGCTCAAGTTAACCTAGCGCAATTATAAATCCTAGCGAGTTTATAATTTTGCGGTATCTGTCCGTCTGTCCGTTAGCACGATATCTTGATAACGATAACGAATTGACCGTTTACGATGAAATTCTGTAGATGGATTCTTTATCAAATTTGTAGATCGGAGTTCGTGAATTGGCAATGTAGACCAAAAAATAAAGTAGGCATTTTTGACATCTCTGTGAATTATGAACCGAATTGTATGAAATTCAATATGTGTATTGCTTTAGCCATATAAAACGCAATTCCAAAAGTTGAGCCTAATCGATCAACATTCACAGTGCTCTTTTGGCATCTCGACCATTTACAAACCGGATTGAAAACTTTCTTATTTATGGAAGCATTTAAAAGAAATTTGATACATAGCCACTTGGAATAAAAGCAAATTTAACGTCAGTTTCAAAATTTGGTTTTGTGCATGATGTGTGGTGCCAATTTTCTTATTTATGGAAGCAATTAAATCAAATTTCATACATATACACTTTAAATAAAAGCAAAACTAACACCAAGTTCAAAATTTGGTTTTGCACATGCTGTAGCCATACCCAGGAGCTCGTTTTCTATATTTATTTACACGTCGATGCGAAAAGGGCACTGTGAATGTTGATAGATCAGGTTCAATTTTTGGAATTGCGTGTTATATAGCTTAAGCTATACGAATATTGAATTTTATGCAATTCGGTTCAAAACTCACGCATATGTCAAAAGGGCCTGACTTATTTTTTGGGATACATTACCAATTCATGAACTTCGATCTACAAATTTGATAAAGAATCCAACTACAACATTTCATCGTAATCGGTCAATTCGTTATCGAACTATTGTGCTAACGGACAGACACCGCATCTGGGATGGTCAAACTCTTTACCTTTTTTAAACCCGAATGTGCAAATCTGTCCCTCTAAGGGTCTGAAATAATAATCAAATTATTTCAATTTGAAATTCTTTACTTTTTGGATTGATCGTTCTGTTTAAAGTAAAAAGTTCCAATAAAAATACTAAAATTTGTATATAAAGTAGCAAGATTGTAACCCTTCATTTCGAAGTAAACTGACGGTGAGGTATGCAGGTACAAACTTACTTAAATCCTTTATGAATGCGCAAGAGTTGTAAATTATTTGTCACATCAAGGGTTTACAGGCGCGTCAATTGTGTGAATGTTGGTAAATATGTATTGTTAAAAAAACACCTTTAGATGGTAGTTGACGTGACGTACATAGGTATATAATTTATCAAGAGCTTGATTTTTAATCGCATAATTTTATTTTTACACGAAAATTTTGTTGCAACGGAAAAAACTCGAAACCAAAAGTGTGATCGCGACAGTTTTAGCTGGAGCGATTTTATTAATATTATGCTTTTGATCAAGAGTTTTTTCCAGGAGGCAACAAAATTTGAGTGAATTAAAAATAAAATTATCCTGACCAGGGTCGAGTGTATTTTAGGGAGATTAATAAAGACAATAAATTTTACAACCACTACATATTTTACGTATTCCTACACGCATTTTTATCGCTGTAAAAAGCTACCTAGCATTTAATCAGATAAAAAATCATCTGATTGGTTAGAATTTGAAACCTAGCCGATTGGCCGTATATTAATGGAGTGTATTAATCATATAAAATACATATGCCTTATTTGCACCATAAAAATTAGTTAGCTACGGAAATTACACATAAGTATATAAGAACTGCTTCTTTGTTTTTTAGCAGAATTAACAAATATGCTGATTAATTTAACGACTTTATATAGGTTATGAGTAGGTAGGTACGTTCGTTGAAATTTTCAAATTTTGCACTGCGCTGTGCTCTAAACGATTTAGCTCGCAATACTGTGGTAGTGAAATTAATACTGTGACTTACAAAAAGAATTGTTTAGTGAGTAGAGCACAAAACAGAAAAATTTCACAAGAAACAGTACCTAATATGGAAATTTTAAAATTAAAAATTCATAATATAGTACGGTGCAATTAGTCGACAAAACGGCTTAACCTAAACATCAAAAGTAAAAGTTTCCCATTAACTGCAAATTGTTCTATACAGTCCACATATTGTTTGGTAAAAAGTTACACCAGTTGGTAAATTAGTAGTTTTTGGTGTTTTTCTTAAATATTTAGAAAACTATGGGGTTTGGCGAGAAAAGTACCATATCCAAAATAATCTACATTAAATTGTGAATAAAAATGGTCTTGTGTATAATCTTGCTCAAGTCAACGATTCCAGAGTTACGGAGGGTGTAAAAGTAGGCATTTTTTGTATTTTTTCGATTTTCTGGAAAAATGAAATCATGTTTGAAGTAAAGAACACTGAAGATCTGGCTTGTTTTCGTTACCAGTGTTACTTGCAAGCTATTTCAAAGCATCCTATACATTCACTGTTCAAGTTGGCTGCGCTTCTCCCCACTTCAGCAGCTACCAGGTAGAACATTCATTTAGAACTTACCATTAGAAGAAGAACCCGATGAAGTGGGAATGCAAGATTGTCGAACACCTGAAGCAATAACAACACATCCTGCAACTCCCCAGGAATTACTGTCCCTCATAGTGGAAGTCTCTTGAAAAAATGGCCCCCCTTGAGAAGGTGGTAAGGTTATCGTCCCTTCAAGGACTTATCAGTAACATACCACCGGTCACTAAAGCGCAATTTGTTTTAACCGGTTTTAACAAAAAAAATAGTTTCCTTAGTGATAATCTCATATTTTTTCCAAAAGAATCTAAAAAAAAAGATGAAAAATTTCTACTGTTACACCCTCCGTAACTCTGGAATGGTTCAATTTAGCAAGATTATATATGAGGCCATTTTTGTTCGCAATTTACTGTAGATTATTTATTTTATTTCGCGCTAAATAGTATAGTTTTTTAAATATTTAAGAAAAACTTATCACAACTACTAATTTTCCAACATTTACTTTTATTCAAAGTGGCTTATGTGTCAAATTTCATTTAAATCCCTCCATAAATAAGAAAGTTGGCACTGCGCATGCGCAAAATCAAATTTTGAAACTAGCGTTATATTTGCTTTTATTCCAAGTGGTTATGTATCAAATTTCATTTAAATCCTTCATAAATAAAAAAGTTTGCAATTCGGTTTATAAATGGTCGAAATGCGAAAAGAGCATTGTGAATGTTGATCGATTAGGCTCAATTTTTGGAATTGCGTTTTATATGGCTAAAGCTATACGCATATTGAATTTCATGCAATTCGGTTCATAACTCACGGAGATGTCAAAAGGGCCTTCCTTATTTTTTGGGTTACATTGCCAGTTCACGAACTCCGATCTACAAATTTGATAAAGAATCTCGTAAAGAATCCACCTACAAAATTTTATCGTAATCGCTCCATTCGTTATCGAGATATCGTGCTAACGGACGGACAGACGGACAGACACCGCAAAATTATAAACTCGCTAGGAGCTCGTTAATAAATGATAATTTTCTTCCATGGGGATCGTGGTCCCCATTACACTGACTGGCCGCGTTACCTGCACCTTGTATGGCAATACTTAAATTTGTCGTAAGTAAGTGGTAGCTCTGGGTTCCCAGTAATATTGGTAATGCGTTTTCCCAGGTATTCCACAAAATTCTCTACACCAAGGTCCCAATGTCTCTACTGCGAAAGGTATAAAAATATGGTTCTGTTCTATAATAATTGAACTGTATTTCCTTATTTTAATACTTGCCGCAGATTCAGCTACCATACCACTCGTTTTACTAGAAAATTAATCCAAAATATTTCAGTGGTGCCAAGTCATAAAGCTAGGAAAAACTGTCCCAGACTACTTGGGTGTGGCGCCTACTCTTAAGATTTTGACTCTATCTGGGAGATGTCAGCAAAACACAAAATAGCAAAATTGTACACGAAAAAACAAACCGGTGGTATTATAAAAAAAGGACCCCCACAATGTTGGGGATTGGGCGCCAGCTCTGCGCTACGTTTAAAGAACACAGCGCAGCGCTTGCTTTTGGTAGTCATCGAACACAATGGTGGTGTTAGAGGTAAACCACCCCCAAAAGTTAAAGGCTTTTTGCAAAATTTATAATTGCGCTAGGTTAACTTGAGCGCTAGGTCTACAGAACAGAAAACATCAAATTTTTACCCGAAAAGACAAAATGGTGGTGCCCCCTCCCCCACACTATTGGAGGGTGATGACAGCTCTAAAATTTGTGGCGCTAGCTGGCGCTAGGTCAGCAAAACACAAAACGTCAAAATTTTACCCGAAAAAACAAAATGGTGGTGCTAGGAAAAATTGCCCCCTGCACTATTGGGGGGTGGCGCTAGCTCTAAAATTTGTGGCGCTAGTTGGCGCTAGGTCTGACAAACACAGCGCTTGCTTTTGGAAGTGATCGGACGCAATGGTGGTGCTAGCGTTAACATAGCACCCCCCGAAAGTCAAGGGCTTTTTTGCAAAATCTATAATGGCGCTAGCTGAACTCAAAGTGGCGCTAGCTGGCGCTAGGTCAGCAGAACACAAAACGGCAAAATTTTACATGAAAAGACAAAATGGTGGTGCT
>NW_022170249.1:55120690-55133190 GCF_008802855.1 Photinus pyralis
TCCCGATTCCTAGTTAAAAAAAAACGGCAGAAAGGGTCTGGATGCGTACAAAGGCGAAAGGTCCGGCCCTTGCTACGCTACACTTAAACTAGGTTTACTAAATTACGTTAATTTAACACTATTTACACGCTATTTACGCACTATTTACACTAATTACACTATTCTTCTAAAGAAAAGTACTAAAAACAATCCGTACGCACTGTAAGTTTATACGCGTATTAAGCTTGTAAAACGGTAACCGTTTACCGCTAACACACTCAATGGACACTTTCTTCGGAGCTCCGAGAAAACGATGTTGCTCCGTTGAAAGCTCGGCCGCGACTGGTGGTAACTCAGGACAACAACAACAATTTAATTTATTAATACCGACAATACATACAATGCATATAGCCGGGATCTCCCTTAATTACTTGATTTTAAGTCTAACCTGATTTAACTCAATTTTTGATCTTAAGGTAGGTGGTAAAAGTGAAAGTGAAAGTTATCTTAATATATATATGTAACAAGCTTAAGTTATCAAAACAAAAATATGTAATAACAATAATTTTTAATTATAATAAAATATTCCAAATGTTTTAAATGTTCTTTCTAAAAGTTTATCATTTTAAATAATTATTAAACGTCAATTTAAAATTTAGTACTCTTCATAGCGAATTCACCTAAACAGGACCACCAATCCCCCTCCTCCTCCAAATCCAAAACGCCGCCAAAATCTGTCGGCCACCTCAGACCCAATCTTGCTAATTTCATATCATGTAATCTTCTATTTTCTTCCTCCAGTGGACAATCAAACAAAATATGTTCCACATCGTCTACTCCTCCACAATCACACAAGTCACTATCCCTCTTTCCAAATCTTTTAAGGTATTTTCCAAAATTTCCATGACCAGTCAGTAGTTGTACTAACGAATAATTTATATCTTCCGGAACAATTTTCTTTCTTTTTTGAATTGACGTAATAAATTTAAATGTTAATCTGCCCTTATCTGCCGAAATCCATCTTCTATTCCACAAGTTTAACGAATTTTGATTTAATTTATTTTTAACATATGATACAGGAATTTCATTAAATACACTTTCTAAATTACCTTTTGCTGCTTCTTTTGCCAATTGATCAGCTCTTTCGTTTCCAGGATTTCCAATATGACTTTTTGTCCAATAAAATTTTATATTAATATTATTTTCTTTTAAATTTTCCAAACTTTTCCGAATATTTAATTTTAAATTATTAGGTCTTTTCGGTGACGTTATATAATTTAGTGCAGATAATGAATCAGAATATATCGAAATAATTTGATTGTGATAATTTTGTTCTAAAAATTTTAATGCTTTTTGTATTGCTAAATTTTCACTTTGAAATACGGAACATTCATTTCCTAATTTAAATGTTTCTTGATAAATTTCCAAATTATTGTTAAATATTACAAAAGCGGCTCATATTCCATCTTCTAATTTAGATCCATCTGTATAAATTTTTATGGTATTATTATCTTCTTCCGTTTTATAAATTTTATAAGTTAAATTTTGAATTCTTGGGTGTCCCAAAGCATTAAAAGTATTATATTTTTCTATTATCTTATTTTCGAATTCCGTTTCAATCCTGTTAAAGTTATTTGATTTTAAAATTTTTAATTTTGCAGATTCCAAAATTTCCAAATCTATCGGTTTAACATTAGCTAATACCAAAGCGGCCTCATTTGATGTTGTTCTGTATGCTCTTGTCATTTTTAAAACAATCATTCTCTGTGCACTCATCAACATTTTCTTTTCTCTTACTCCTAACCCTTCATACCATATTTCCGCACCATATGTGATTGCTGGTAATATTGCGCCTATATAAATCATTTTTATAATTTTCTTTTTTATTCCCCAATTTATTTTTACTACTGATCCTATTTGTCCACAAATATTTTTAATTTTTTTAGAAATATATTTTATATGTTCTTTCCAATTTAATCTATTATCCAAAATAACTCCCAAATATTTAATATGTTCTTTACATTTAATGAATTTATTATTTAATTTGAAACTCGGTCCTAATTGGTTTTTATTTTTCCCAAAAAATATAGCTTCTGATTTTTCTACGTTAAATTCCAATTTGTATTCCTTTGTCCATTTTTCCAAAATTATTAAACATTTGTTAGCTCTTTCTTTTAAAATTTTATATTGTTTAGCTCCTATTATCAATATTGTGTCGTCCGCATACGATATTAATTTAGAATTTTCAGGAAGTTTGACTCGAAATATAGTATTGTATAAAATTTTCCAGAATATCGGACCGCAACAACTACCTTGAGGGCATCCTTTTTGAACTGATTTTTCTAAAATTTCACTGGTAATATTAAATTTAGCTATTCTGTTTTCGAAAAAATTCTTTGATAATCTTATTAAATTTCCAGGTAATCCCAACCTCCTCATTTCATGTAAAATGGCAGGTGGCCAAGCATTATCAAATGCGCCTTTTATATCTAATGATATTATTGTACAATATTCTTGTCTTCCTGTTATTTCTTTGATATTTTCGACCACCTTACTAATAGCATCTATTGTACTTTTACCTTGACAAAATCCAAATTGATTGTTATTTATACTGTTTAATTTTGATAAATGAAAATCGATTCTTGAAGTTAAAATTTTGTCCAAAACTTTCCCTATAATAGGTAATAAACTAATAGGCCTAAATGTGTTAACAATATTTGATTTAAATTTTGGAATAAAGCGCACCAATTGTGTTTTCCAACATTTAGGAAATTTCCCTTGTTGTAGACATAAATTAAAAATTTTTCTCCAAATTTCTGGACAAACGTAATAAGATTTTAATACTATTTCTTTTGTTATTCCATCTATTCCAGGAGCCTTTTTTTCCCCTAATTTATTTATATTATTAATTATTTCTTCATCGGTAATTTCCACATCGTCAATTTCGTCTTCTGCTTCAATTGAATTTAAATTTAAATCTAATCTAATAGATCTGTGTAAGGCTGTATCTAAATTTTTATCGTCGTCAGGGAAATATTTATTCAATAAATATTTAATTGTTTCTTTAGTGTCTTTTGTTTTTTCATTATTATCTCCTACTATTGTATTCAAGTCTCTCTTTGTATATTTGTTTCTAATAATTTTATAAATATATCCCCAAACGTCATTTTCTGTATTATTTGTGCAATATTTTTTCCAACTTTCTAATCTTGCTTTTAATATTTCTGTTTTATATCTATTTCTTGAAATTTTATAGTCTTCTATCAAAATGTTAATTCTTCCTGGAATTGCGGATGTTTTCTTTATTTTCCAGCCTAATCTATTTGTTTCTTTTCTCAAATTGTTTAAATTTTCATTCCACCACGGTACACTATTAGCGAAAAATTTCTTCTTTGGAATATTCATTTGACATGATTCAATAACTTTATCATTTAATAATTTTGCACACTCCTCTGCATCCAAATTTCTATTCATATTTAACGATAATTTTAAATCTTGTAATCCTAAATTTAAGGTTTTTTCAAAATTTTCCCAATTCGCCTTCTTTGTACAAAATTTGTAAATTTCCGAATTTTCATGTTTTGATTTTTTATTTAAATTCCATGTTATTAATTTATGATCAGATAATGTTTCTACTTCTTCAATTTTCCAATTGTTACAGAATTCAAAAATTTCTTCTGACACGGCAGTAACATCAATATTACTACTACCGTTTGTTCCAACGAAAGTTGGATCACTACTATTATTTAAAATTATAAAATCATGACTAGTTAAAATTTCTGAAATTTTTTCTCCTCTTGTATTTTCAATATCACTACACCACAAATTTGATTTTGCATTATAATCTCCTGCAATAATAATTTTGTTTTTCCCAATTTTTGTAATTATATCTTCAAATAGTTTAGAATAATTTTCATCTTCTTTGACATCAGGAGGAAGGTAAACAGAAACAACAAACAATTTTGATAAGTTTTTAAAATTCATTTCTATGGTAGTAAATTTATCATTTGATAATTGCTCAATTATTGTACAAGTTACTTCTAAATTTTGATATATTATACAAGATTTGTATGTTTGTTCTTCTTTTAATTTTGATGCTTTCAGTACGCTAAATCTAGACGAAAATCCTATAATATCTCCTCTCCATACATGTGGCTCTTGCACTAAACATATATTAATTTTGTACTTGTCCATTAAGTATACCAAATTGTTTGTCCCCGCTTTACTTTTACCCAAATTTATTTGTCCAAATTTAATAATTAACTTTTCACCCATAATTTATTCTATTCTCTAATCCCCTTAGTTGATTTTCTAGCGAACTGCAAAAATTGCTAAAAACCTCGTGCTCAGTATTTAAAACCAATTTGTTTTTCAAAATATTAAATTTTTCGCACATTGGACAGCAGGGTTTATTAGACTCACAATTTTCTCTCCTGTGTCCCTTTTTCCCGCATCTGCCACAAGTTTCTTCACTTTCCTTACAGTGTTTGGACATGTGTCCAAAACCCCAACACTTATAACAGGTTAAAAACTGATAAGTGGTCTTCAACAAGGTGTGAACTCCATCCCAAACAATTTTAAATTTTCTATACCTCCAATTTTGTTTATAAGTTCTCCATTACACAATGCTATTTTTTCCATAATTTCATCCTTATTAAAATTTTTGTCCACCCTCTTTATTATCACTCTTGGAAATCCTTTTCTAATTTCTTTACCATGTAATATTCCCTCCGCTTTAGTGCTTATAATTTCTGTGATTTTATTGGCGTCTTCCTTGTCCTTGCATTCAATTATTACTCCCAGTTTTGTTTGTTTTACCGTATTAATCTGTATTCCATATTCAATTGGGTTGACTTTTTCTTTTAATAATTTGTTAACATCTGAGGCCGAAACTTTACTGTCTACTGGTAAAACACTCACTTTGCAATTAATTTTATTTTCCGGAACCCTAACTATTTTTTGCCCTAATTTCGAACTGGCCATTTGAGCATAACTCGGAATATATTGATTTATTTTTGTATTACTCAACTCTTCTATTGTTTTATCCTTTCTATTGCATTCCTTTCTTAGTTCTCCTATTTGACCAATCAAAACCCCCATTTTAATATTTATTGCTGACACTAGCATTCTCAGTTGTCTTCTACTGTCAACAGTAAATGATTTATTACCATCGTCCGGTATCAGTTGATGAGCGTAACTACACATCTTTATTATCTCATTTTCAATTACTCTTTCAATTTTCTCAGAATTATTAGTAATGCCTGAAACTTTCATTAATTTTTTCAAACCCAAACTTTCATCGTCTAAACCTTTATTTAATAATCCTGAAATTTTTACTTTAGATTTATTTCCGTCTTCAATTTTACCCTTTTTAACACTTTTTTGGCTATCGTTTTCTTTCTGACTAGAATCGTTCTTATTCATGTTTTTTCTTTTACCTAGTCTTGAGTTACTTGATTTAGTTTCGCTTTCTGAACAGGATTCAAAATCCATGTCCCCCACTTCTGAATTTTGTGTCGAACTAATTTTATAATAGTTTTTTGTCAAATCCTCATTCGACCCAATTAGTTCATTCATATTGGAAATATTTCCAATACAAAATTATAAACCAAACAAATATTCACAACAACAAAATTTATAACTGGTCTTTGAAAATGCAAAAGTCAATTTTAAATCAATAAATGGTAAATCCTACCTTCAGTTCTCCTTCTAATGATATCCAAAACAACACAAATATCGTTCACTATTCACTATCAACACATTAATGTTCAAATAAAACCGAAAAAAAAAAATTTTTTGAAGTTGGAAAATCCAAATTTTGGCAGCGTCAAAATTTGGTGTTGACGAAAAACACCTCCCGACTTTAACTTTATATATCAGTCTATAGTAAAAATAACAAAGAACAACGTAGTAACAATTATAATTATGATAATTAACACGAAATATACAAAAAATAACTTTAAAGATTGACAATTACGCGCGCGAACTAAATTGTATTTGAGTTGCTATGGTAACTGGTAACTCAGGACAACAACAACAACAACAATTTGATTTATTTTACCGACAATACATAACATGCATATAGCCGGGATCCTCCTTAATTATTTGATTTAAATATAATACAGTTTAACATAATTTTTTGATATTAAAATAAAGATAAATGTGAAAGTTAAAGTTTTCTTAATAATATATATGTATAACAGTTTTTAATTATCAAAAACAAAATATATTAACAATAATTTTTAATTTTAATAAAGCAATTCGAATTTTTAAATGTTCCTTCAATAATTTTAAATATCAATTTTAAATTTATTACTGTTCATAGCAAATTCACCTAAACAAATCCACCAATCCTTCTCTTCCTCCAATTTCGAAACATCACCAAAGTCCTTCGGCCACCCCATACCCAGTCTTGCCAATTTCATATCACGTAATTTTCTGTTATCCTCCTCCAACGGGCAATCAAATAAAATATGTCCCACATCATCCACCCCCCCACAAGTACACAAATCATTGTCTCTTTTCCCAAATCTTTTAAGGTAATTACCAAAATTTCCATGTCCACTAATTAACTGCACTAATGAATAATTTAAATCTTCAGGAATAATTTTTTTTCTATTTTTAATTGACGAAATAAATTTAAACGTTAATCTGCCATTTTCTGCCGAAATCCATCTTCTGTTCCATAAATTTAAAGAATTTTGATTTAATTTGTTTTTAACATATGACAATGGAACTTCATTGAATGTAATTTCTAAGTTGCTTTTTGCTGCTTCTTTAGCTAATTTATCAGCTCTCTCATTACCAATATTTCCAGTGTGACTCTTTGTCCAATAAAATTTTATAGTAATATTATTTTCTTTTAAATTTTGTAAATGTTCACGAATTTTCAATTTTAAATTATTAGATCTTTTCGGTGACGTAATATAATTTAAAGCTGATAACGAATCCGAATAAATTGAAATAGATTGATTGTAATAATTTTGTTTTATAAATTTTAACGCTTTTTCTATTCCTAAATTTTCACTTTGAAATACCGTACATTCATTTCCTAATTTTAATTTTTCATTGTAAATTTCTAAATTATTATTAAATACTACAAACGCTGCTCCTGTTCCATCTTCTAATTTAGATCCATCTGTATAAATTTTTATGGTATTATTATCTTCTTCCGTTTTATAAATTTTATAAGTTAAATTTTGAATTCTTGGGTGTCCCAAAGCATTAAAAGTATTATATTTTTCTATTATCTTATTTTCGAATTCCGTTTCAATCCTATTAAAGTTATTTGATTTTAAAATTTTTAATTTTGCAGATTCCAAAATTTCCAAATCTATCGGTTTAACATTAGCCAATACCAAAGCGGCCTCATTTGATGTTGTTCTGTATGCTCTTGTCATTTTTAAAACAATCATTCTCTGTGCACTCATCAACATTTTCTTTTCTCTTACTCCTAACCCTTCATACCATATTTCCGCACCATATGTAATTGCTGGTAATATTGCGCCTATATAAATCATTTTTATAATTTTCTTTTTTATTCCCCAATTTATTTTTACTACTGATCCTATTTGTCTCAGGACAGCAGGACGGTGACCATGGAAGTCGGAATCCGCTAAGGAGTGTGTAACAACTCGGGTGCGGCGCGAAGAGAGGCCCCGACGAGTAGGGGGGTCTCGACGGTGAGCGCAGAAGGACCGGGCGCGAGCCCGTCTGGAGCCGCCGTCGGCGCAGATCTTGGTGGTAGTAGCAAATACTTCAGCGAGCACCTGGAGGACTGACGTGGAGAAGGGTTTCGTGTGAACAGCAGTTGCACACGAGTCAGTCGATCCTAAGCCGCTAGGCGAAAGCCGACGTCGATGAGGCGCAGACGATCGCGTATGCGAAGGGGCCGGCGTCTCGCGCGCGCCGCGCCCTTTTTGTGTATCACAGTTCGCGCCTCAAGGGCGAAAGGGAATGCGGTTCCTATTCCGCAACCCGGCAACGGAACCGCCATTATTCGGGCCCTCGTAAGAGAGTTCGTCTGGGTAACCTAAAACGACCCGGAGACGCCGTCGGGAGGTCCGGGAAGAGTTTTCTTTTCTGTATGAGCGTTCGAGATCCATGGAAGCCCATAGTGGGGAGATATGGTTCGGAACGCGAAGAGCACCGCAATTGCCGCGGTGTCCGGATCGTCCCCTCGGACCTTGAAAATCCGGGAGAGGGCTACGAGGAGCGACCGTGCCGGCTCGTACCCATATCCGCAGCCGGTCTCCAAGGTGAATAGCCTCTAGTCGATAGAATAATGTAGGTAAGGGAAGTCGGCAAATTAGATCCGTAACTTCGGGACAAGGATTGGCTCTGAGGGTCGGGGCGTGTCGGGCTTGGCGCGGCAGCGGACGACGGCCAAAGACCGGGACCGAGCGAGGCGGCGTTCGCCTCACTAGCGGGGGCGTTCGTCGATCCGACCTCGGTACCGCGTTCGCAGGCCGCCCGCGAAAACGTCAAGCTGCGGGGCCCCGCGCTAGCGGTTTGTCGACTCCGGCGACGGGTTGGCCTCGGCCTTCCCTAGTCGGAGTAATACGGCTTCGTGATGCTCGGGACGTTCCCCCTTCGACCGCCGACAAACGACCGACTCAGAACTGGCACGGACAAGGGGAATCCGACTGTCTAATTAAAACAAAGCATTGCGATGGCCCCAGAGGGGGTTGACGCAATGTGATTTCTGCCCAGTGCTCTGAATGTCAACGTGAAGAGATTCAAAAAAGCGCGGGTAAACGGCGGGAGTAACTATGACTCTCTTAACCATTAGACCATTCTCCCCAACATCCCCCTATATCAGATGTTGAAAGGTACTACAAGGGGATTTTCGAATCCCCTTCGCCGCCTGACAACGAGGATATAGGCGACTTCAAGGACAGCGACGCGGGGGCTTGGAGGCCGATAACCTGCGAAGACATAGAGTGGGCGTTGAAGACCACGACATCCGCGGCCCCTGGCCCGGATGGCGTCAAGATCCATAAGCTACGCGAAATCCCGAGACCCAGATTGTGTCTCTTCCTGAACTCCGTCTTGGTTCACGGTAGCTGGCCTGGCTCGGTCCTGGGAAGTCGGACCATTCTTATTCCGAAAGAAGAGGATACCAGCGTGTCCAACTGGCGACCCATCACCATCGGATGCAGTATTGTGCGCTTATGCCATAAGATCTTAGCCAGAAGGCTGACCGAATTACCACTTCACCCCCACCAGCGTGGGTTCCGCTGCGTGGACGGAGTGCTACTTAACACCTTAACTCTCGAAGCCCTCATAGAGCAGAGGAGGAGGGCATGCAAACCGTATAGTCTGCTGAGCCTCGATTTGGCGAAAGCTTTCGATACGGTTTCGCACAATTAGATCGAGCGAGCACTCCGACGCTTTCGGGTGGACGCCAGGTTGAGGAGTTTCCTGATGGAGGGTTACCGATCTGCGAGTACCCGGATCCAACTGGACTCCGGGGAAACCGGAAAGATTGACCTCCTTAGGGGAGTCAAGCAAGGTGACCCTCTGTCGCCGATCCTCTTCAATCTGGTGCTAGACGAGCTTGTGGTAAAGCTGGAAAGCCTTCAATTAGGGCTAAGACTAAACGACCATCTGCAGGTCTCCTGCTTGGCATATGCAGACGATGTGGTGATCGTCAGCGACACGTTTGGAAAGTGCCAAACCCTACTCCGGACCATCACCGATTTCTGCGAGCGTCGAGGGCTCAGCCTTAATCCAACCAAGAGCGTCGCTCTTGTGGTGCGCGTGGTGCCTGGCAAGAAGATCTTGTTCTCCTCGACTAGTTCACGCTTCTTCGTGAAAGGGGTCCCTTTGCGGTCCCTGGAAGCGAGGGAGCTGTTCAAGTACTTGGGGGGCAAGTATATATTCTGCCGAAGGCAGGGCTGGCCCAGACAGCGCCTCGTGGAGAGAGGGATTGATCCGGATAGGGAAGGCCAGACTCAAACCAGCTCAGAAGTTGGTTCTTATTAAGACCTATCTGATCCCTAGGATGTTGAATGGACTGACGTGTACCAAAGTAGGGAAGGGCATGTTGAAGAGTGCGGACCGCCTCGTGCGTGTCGCCGTCCGACGCGCCTTACACCTTCCCCGTTCCTGTGCGGATGCCTTCATCCATGCTCCCGTTCGCCTCGGAGGGCTTGGGGTACCCTCCTTCGTCACACTAGTGCCGGGGTCATTGCACAGACGTCTCGCGAAGATGCGAGCTACCGCCGACCCGATAACCGCAGGAGTCCTGGAGATGCCTTACTGTAAAAAGTTTGTGCGGAAACTGGACTCCTGGGTTAATACCGCTTTCGGCACGACGAAGCTTCAAGCGAGGAACGAATGGGGCAACAGGTTGGAGTCATCGTACTCAGGCGGGGGGTTGAGGCAGGGGCACGACTCAGGTCATAACGGGCATTGGATCGACCGCCCTCCAATCTTCTGGAGCGGAAGGGAGTACATCTCGGCCGTCCAATTGCGAGGGAACCTTCTTCCCACAAGGGGAATACCATCTAACCCACAACCCGAAAGACGATGTCGAGCGGGCTGCAGCAGGGTAGAATCGCTGTCCCACGTTCTACAGGGCTGCCCCGCTACTCATTGGCCGAGGATCCGGAGGCATGACCGGATCTGCGCTCGTATTAGGAAACTATGCGAGCGCAAGGGTTGGTCGGTGGAGGAGGAGCCACATTTGCGATTGTCAAATGGTGTACTGAGGAAGCCCGATCTCCTTATTTCAAGGGCTAACGAAGTCATCATTTGCGATGTGGCTATCCCATGGGAGTCACCCCGGCCGCTGGATGCCGCGTTTCAGGATAAAATATCCTATTATTCTGAGCCTCTCACTCGCGCTGCCCTGGAACGTTTATATCCGGGCAGAAATCTAACGTTCACTGCCTTAGTGGTGGGCGCGAGGGGCACGTGGTGCATCCAGAATGACTGGGTTTGCGATAAGCTTCGGCTGACCAAGGCCGAGAGGAAGTCCTTAGTTCTGAATACCATCTCAGGCAGCGTGCTCGTTCATCGAGAGTTCATGCGTGCCGTTATGTGAACGAGGATGGAATCGATGACTGCAAGCGCGAGGTCTAGCGGTCCCTTAGGCACGCACCACATAGGGTCGTATTTTCATCGGCACCTATCCGAAGCTGGTCCTAGGCTAAGTTCCTAGATGTTTTAATATGTTTTCTGAATTTTTACCTTATACAAACATTTTAATAGTGATGTCCCATTTTACATAGTTTTCATATACTAATATTTAAATTTTATCTTTATTACTTTTATATATTTTACTAATCGGACTTAGTTCCTTTTATTTGTTTATACAACACACACCGTGGAGGACTTTCTGTCCACTTACGTGCGGCTACCCACGGCAGTGAGGCTTTATCATAAGAGGGAACGGGCCCCCAAACATCTAGTCCCGGAAATGACCACCAATACAACCCCACCGGCTAGCTAGTGGGTTTCTTCTAGTGGCAGACGTGATCTAGTAGCCAAATGCCTCGTCATCTAATTAGTGACGCGCATGAATGGATTAACGAGATTCTCAACTGTCCCTACCTACTACAGGAGACCTCAACGCCAGGCACCCGGCGTGGGGTGGCAATCAATACACAAACCGAGGGATCGCCTTATACGATCTCGTAAACGCCCACAATATGGACATAGCCAACGACCCCAATGGCCCCCCTACCTTCGCGACAGTAAACGGCGAGTCGCACGTGGATATCACTTTTAGTTCCCAGGTCCACATCACACGCTGGGAGGTATTAAACGAGGACTCGCTGAGCGACCACTTGTATCTACGATGGAGTGTGGGAGAGAGAGCAGGCGAGGGGAGCGAACGATACGGCTATCGGTACAGACTGGCCAACTGGGCGGTCTTCGACAAGCGAATAAGGGAGATGTGCGGCAGGATCACCCTAGATAGCATACAAACGAATGCAGAACTAGATACTGTCATCCAAACCATGCAAAGGGATGTGGAGAATATCAGCAAAAGCTGCATACCTTACAAGAGGCGTAAACCCAGAAATACCACGATCACTCACTGGTGGGATGGGGAACTGAGCAATGCACGCAGGGCGGCGAAACAGGCCAGGAAAAGCTACCAACAGGCCAGAGGCATGGCACAAGAACGGCAGCTACTTGACGCTCACCGGAGGGCGCGGCGGGCATACAAAATCTTAATTAAAACAAAAAAGGGGAGGAGCATTAAGGAGTACATCACGCAAAATGGATGCGACAACCCTTGGGGCCTCGTACACAAAATGCTAAATACCAACAAGGCGAAGACTCCACAGTTTCCCCAAACGTTTCAGGACCCCATCACCGGCACCTGGTCGGACTCACTAGAGACGACGGAGGAGGCGCTAGTCAAGGCGTACTTCCCGGAGGACGACGGCGGTGTAGACGTAGAAGAGCTGATAAGCGGAAGGCTGCCCATGCTACCAAGGGACGACGTACCAATGACGCCCAAGGAATTAACAGACATAGTGTCGAGGGCTAAGGTACACAAGGCC
>NW_022170249.1:55138190-55218509 GCF_008802855.1 Photinus pyralis
GCAACCCTGCGGTGCCCTATGCTGGTGGTACGTTTTGCTTCAACTTGTCTTGAACGGCCACCCTACCTTTACACTATACTATCGGGGCTCCCTTGCCCCAACTCTTGCTTCTTCAGGCCCCGATGCCATTAGCTTTTGCGAGGGCTAGGGGACCTTTTCACCTTCCTTTCTCTTTCTTCACGGACGGAATTACGACGACAACATGGCTACGAAATGGACGCTGGCTGAAGCGTTAAACGGCAAACAACGCATGATGGAAACTTCGAGTAAAAACATTCCCCGGGTGGGTCCGGAAGACCGGGAATCCCACACCGCCGCTGGCGGTCTGCCCTATGAGTACGGGGAGGGCGATCATGCAAGAGAAACACGACCACGGCAAGGAAACGGACACGAGTATGGAAACCAGACAAGAGAGGAACGAGTAGCTGCTGACCGGAGCTACATAGCACGTGATGGCAAAAGAGACTACGTCGCGGAGAAGGAAGCTGCTACGGGCGCTATAGACGAAGCAGAGACGGCGGAAGTGTTCGCGGATGATGGCGCGAGGGCACTGCTGGAGATGATCGAGCAGCAGCAAGTCAGTGAGGATGGCTTTTTCGTTAGAAGAGAATCGCTGGCGAGGACCCCGCCATCGAAGGGGAAGGAAGAAGAAGGTCCTCAAGATGGGACCTCGCAAAAGAGGAAGGCAGAAGGTAGCCCACTGAAGGAGGATGAACCAATTGAAGAGACCGACAAGGCGATAGAAGAACTAAGAAGGTTGATTGGAAGGGCAGTAGATTTCACCAACTCGAAGGAGGGGAAAAATGTTAACAAAACAATTAAGGAAATGATTAAAGGGATGGACAGAAACGCGAGGAAAGTTATCAAGGTGAGGAAGGATGAAAGTAACAGGAAGAGGAATAAAAATGCAAAAACACTGGAGGGAAATGGTCATGAAGTAAAGAAACAAGACAAAAAGAAGAATACAGCAACGGAGGTACAAGGCTACATGGACTCCCTACAAGGGAGATATGAACAGTTAGAGGCAAGGATAAAGGTATTGGAGGAAACAACGGAAAGACAGACCGAAACAATTGAGCAGGAAAGGAAGAGGTATAGGGAGTTGAGGGAGAAATATGAGAAGGAAAAGGAAAAGAAGAGGGAAAGAGCAGACCCCTCGAGGGACGAGGAGACCGTATTGATTGAGAATCTAAAAGGAAGTCTAGACAACCTGAAGAAAGATCACGAGGCCCTACGGAGCAAATATGAGAAACTGGAACGGAGGTACCTGAAGGAAAGGGTTGGGTGGCTGGAAAACGAAGTCCGGATACACACGAAGGAGGAAATAGAGGAAATCATGGAAAGACCCAAAACATTGGACAACTTCCTGAGGTTGGTGGCGGCAGAGTGGCCAAAGGAAGTTAGAGACAAAATTAAAATAAGTGACATATCGCCATACGCATGGGGAAAGGAATATGATATAGCCTTCTATGTGGAAAATGATCACAAAATGGATAAAGAGATTGCTAGGAAACTTAAGAAGGAAATTCCGGAACTGGAGCTGTTAACGCCGACGGAGGCGAGCGACACTGGAGAGTATCTCCATTTGATTAAGGAGATGAAGATCCCCAGTAGGAACCTGCAGTGCGGCGAACACTACGGGAAGTTGATTAACACGGCAAAGGGGACCGAGAAACTAATCGGGGTGTTCGGAGCAATGAATGGGCTCAGGGAGGTGTGCATAAGGGATAAAAGGCGCAAGGTATTAATAGCAGTATGCGACAGTTGTGAGGATAAGGAACTGGTCCGGAAGGCGGCGATCTACCTCCTTGGAGAGGAAGTCCAGGTGGAGATGACGGCACCCCGAGAGGTCAGAAACGGCGAGGATGGAGATTCCGCGACGGAAGAAGAAGACGTAGCGGACGGCAGCGGCAGCAAGAGAAGACGGAGAAGGAGGTCGACAAGGGGTAAACCACCAAAAAGGTCGGAAGCGGTCCTCATCACCCTAGGTAGCAGTGAGACCTATGCCGACGTGCTGAGGGAGATGAGAGCCAGTGAAATAGACGCGGGGGTCAGGATCCAAGGCATAACTAAGACGAGGGAGGGCAATATGCTGATGCAGGTCGAAAGGGGCCAAGGAAAGGCGGAAGCGCTGAGGAAAAAACTTAGCGAAAAGATGACTGGAAGGCAATTAAGGACATTACAGGAAACGAGGATTCTGGAAGTGCGGGACCTTGATGCCATCACCACCCAGCAGGAGGTGGCACTGGCAATTAAGAAAACCTACCCGGAAGTAGAAGCCACGGTTAGAAGAATGACCAAAACAGACAGAGAGCAGCAGATTGCTCAGGTGGTGGTTGAACGAAGGGCTGCTGAGCAGATTATCGAGGGCGGATATTTAAGGGTCGGGTGGACCATGTGCAGAGTGAGAGAGAAGACCAGGAGCGAAGGGTGCTACAAGTGTTGGGAACATGGACATGTAAGCATCCAATGCAAGGGCGTGGACAGGAGAGAGTTGTGTTTTAACTGCGGAAGCAAAGAACACCGGCTACGAGACTGCCGAAATCGACCCTGCTGCGCGCTGTGCGAAGGCCAGGAAGAAGGGAAAGGAGTGGGCCATAGGCCAAACAGCGACGAATGCCGTTATAAGCCTGACAGTGCCGCCCAGAAGTACGAGAGGGAAGGGTGTTATCGATGCGGCCAGAAGGGCCACTGGGCACGAGACTGTAAAAGTCAAATCGAGGCTGCAGAGGCTGTGAGGGAGAGCTGTGATAAGCCGAAAGAAGGGCACCACCAACCATGCCAGCAGAGCGACAGCACTTGACCACGGATAGACGGACACAGGACGGGAGACGAGGACGAGACAAGACGATCCGGATCCTGCAGCTAAATGCGAACTGCAGCACGAGGGCGATGGACGTCGCCTACGCGAGAGCGAGGGCGACGGAGGCAGATTTTATCTGCCTCTCAGAACCCAACGTGCGGCAGTGCGCGGGGAAGCGGCACGTGTACCCTAACGGGCGACGCACGGCCGCGGTTGTCAGGATCGGCAAGACACAACGGGTCCTCCGGTACAGGGAGGGAGGGTGTTACGCGATGATCGAGACGGAGGAGGTGTGTCTAGTGAGCGTTTACATCAGCCCGAACGTACCGGAGGAGGACGCTGACAGGGACTTGGACGGCCTCACGGGAGCGCTGGAGGTAGCGAGGTGCCCCGCCATTGTGGCGGGGGATTTCAACGCAAAAAACGTCTCGTGGGGCGGGACCCAGACAAATGAGAGAGGCCGCACGGTCGCGAACTGGGCGGCCCAAAATGGACTGACGCTACTTAACGACGGCAGACATGCGACGTGCGTCAGGCACAACGGTCAGTCCTACGTGGATCTGACATTTGTGTCTGACAGACTGACTGGGACGGCGGAATGGCGAGTGGAAGCTGATGAGGTAACTCTAAGCGACCACCGACTGATAGCGACGGACATAGTCGGGGTGGGGGGTAAAATCCCCAACCGGACGGCGACGACGATAGACGTGACACGATACAGGACGGAGGTGAGGAGACGGCTGACGGGACGAAACCCTCTGGGTCCGGATGAGTGCGTCGCCGCCACAAGGGCGGCTGTTCATAGGGCGACGAGGCGCCTGGCAGATCCGAGCTCGGCCTATTGGTGGAGCGAAGAGCTAGGCGCGCTCCGAACTCGGGTGCAGTCGGCTAGGCGGGCGTACTTGAGGGACAGGGCCAGAGGGGCGGACACGACGGACAGCAAGAAACGGTACGATGAGGAAACGAGACGATACAGACGAGACATAGGACGGGCGAAGAAGGGTAAGTGGAAGGGCCTCTTGGAGGATCTGGCCAGGGACCCATATGGCCAGGCCTTTAAGATAGTGATGGGGGGGCTTGAAAGCTCCCTATCCAAGGGTGGACTTGTCCGAGGAAAGACGGGTGCGACTTTTCGAGGACCTGTTCATCTGGGAGGGGAGTGACGACGGAGGAGGAGACCCCATCACTAGGAGGGAAACGATAGAGGGGGGGGGGAATTTACGGCAATAGAGCTGGCAAGGGCGGTTAAGGGCGTGAGAACCGGGAAAGCACCAGGGCCGGACGGGATCATACCGAGCCTTGTCAAAATAGCGGTGGAGGAGGCCCCGACAGAGATGCTGGGAATGTACTCCGAGCTATGGAGGCGAGGTACGTTCCCGAATCGGTGGAAGACGGCGAAATTGGTGTTGGCTGAGAAGCCAAGGACGGATCCGGGGGGAGAAAGGAAGTATCGGCCGATATGTCTCTTGGACGTCTATGGGAAACTTTATGAGCGACTCATAGGCGCGAGACTGTCGGCCGATATAGAGGCAGGGGGAGGACTACACGAGAGGCAGTATGGTTTTAGGAGGGGCCGGTCCACAGTGCACGCGATCCGGGAGATAGTGGATCGTGCGCGGAAGATGGGAAGGGGTAGGGGGGCGCCGAAATGGGGTGTCCTCATCTGCTTTGATGTAGCGAATGCATTTAATACCGCCAAGTGGAGCATCATTATGGACAAGTTGCGCGGGAAGGGAGTGAGCGCGGGAGTGCTCAGAGTGGTCGGGGACTACCTGCGGGGCAGGAAGGTGGAGGTGACCGGGGGGGTGGTGCGGAGCGTCTTCGGTGGTGTTCCACAGGGGTCGGTCTTAGGGCCGACGCTGTGGAACGTCATGTACGACGACGTTCTGTGTCTCCCCTTTCCGAGCGGAGTCATGCCTATCTGCTTCGCAGACGACCTGGCGCTCTGGGTGGAGGGGGGTAACGAGGAGGAGGTGAACTCCCGGGGGACGCGGGCGGCGGAGTTGGTGGGCGAGTGGATGGTACGGAATCGGCTCGGCATGGCTGTGGCAAAAACCACGATTGCCATGCTGGGCAGGCATCGGCCATCCACTCGACTGCGGATTAGGATTGGTGGGACCGAGTTTGTTCCACAGAGAGAGGTCAAGTACCTGGGGGTGGTCCTCGACAGGGGACTCCTGATGGGGGATCATGTCGCGGGAGCGGTCCGGAAGGCGGGGAGAACGATGATAGCCGTGGGGCGTTTGATGCGAAATGTGGGGGGACCGACACATGCGAAGAGGAGGGTGTTAGCGGGGGTGGTGACGTCGAGTTTGATGTACGGGGCCCCGATATGGTGCGAGGCGATGAGGATAGGCAAATACCGCGATATGGTTCTTTCTCTTCAGAGAACGTGCTGTATCGCGGTGGCCTCCGCGTATCGCACCGTATCGGGACCAGCTGCGAACGTCATAGCGAAGACTATACCACTGGATCTCTTGGCGCTGGAGAGAGAGCGTGTGTTCCGAGGTGTTCAGGAGAGAGAAGAGGCAAGGGTACGCACCATGGAGATGTGGCAGGAGGGCTGGGCCGCAGAGAGCAGGGGGTCCTGGACGAGGCAGCTAATCCCCGAGATAGGCCGCTGGGTCGACTGCGATCACACGTACACCACGTACTACGTGACGCAGGCGCTCAGCGGGCACGGATGCTTCGGGGATTACCTGCACCGTATCGGGAAGTGGCGGTCCAGTCGATGTATGTATTGCGAGGAAGTGGACACGGCGGAGCACACGCTGTTTTTCTGTGAAAGATGGGAGATCCAGAGGGGTAGGATCTTGGCGGTGGCGGGGGGGAGACGGCTGTCACCTTCCACGCTCATCGAGAGTGTGACGGGTACCAGGGAGGCATGGAGAGAGGTGGTAGGAGTGCTAGGGGAGTTGTTCTCTCAGAAGGAGAAGGACGAGCGTGAACGGCAAGGAAGGGAGTAAGGCGATGGAGGAAATGTGGCCCGCTGGGTAGAAGTGAGCACACGAGTGCGTTCCTACCCAGCTAGCAAGCCTGGCCAAGGAGTGGTTTTAGCGGGTAGGCCTCCCTTCGGGGAGGAGATTCCTGCACTACCTTGCGCCGATAGAACCTAAGGCGCTTGGTGTCTATCAAAGATTTCCACTTCTAAAAAAAAAAAAAAAAAAAAAAGGTTAGGTGAGGTTCGGTTAGGTTAGGTTGGGTTAGGTTGGGTTAGGTAAGAAAAAGAAAAAGGTACACCCAAGCGCAAGAAACTAGGGGGAGACATCGCTATGCCCGACCCTAAGCGGATTAACATTCGAGCGATGAACGACAAAATCATACAGCTAATAGAAAAAGTTAACAAGAAAACTGAAAAACTGGAGAGCTTAATCACAAAAAATACCACGAAGGAAATAAAAGAACTATCCGCCGAGCTATACAGCGCCGTGTCGCAATTGGCGACAGAAGAAGTAACAACATTTATAAAACAAGCGTCCAATATAGGCAAAGTCAACAAAGTAACAGAAGCCGGGGGTCAAAAAACCCAGGAGACGGTATGCAGACGGTGTAAGGAGGTAATTGCGGCCGAGGATATTGCGCGTAACTTCATCCAGGAGAGCATTGAGGGTTGTGGAAGCTTCCAGAAAGTGTGGGACGTGGTGCAGCGAGAGTGGCCAGAAGGTACGGCCAGAGGTGAATTAAAGGACAGTAGGAATTGGATCGAGAACGAGATGGTGCTGTATGGGACGGGAGCCGACGACAAGGTCCGAGAGCAGATGAGCGGCAGACATCCCGAATTTAAGACGGCGATAAGCAAGGTACAGACGTTCAAGGGGGGCACGACGACCTTCAGGAAGTCGGTGGCCATTCTGGAAGAGGGGGACTCGGACGAAAAGGACGAGAAAGATACTTTCCTCTTCCTGGCGGCACTAGAGTGTAAGAATGAGGAAGAGATGGCCAAAGGGATATACGAATGTATGGAAAAAGCGGCAAAAAGAATACTCACAGCCAAGCAGAATAGAGTCAAGATATTTACCACCGCGCAAGCCAGGAAGCTAGTAGCTAAGATCGCGGAATGCGTATGCTATAGGAGAACGATAAATTATTGCATAGACGGGAATAACAAAATAAAGGAGAACAAGGGGGGGAGGAAAGCCGACGACTCGGTGGCATTTATAGTCAGAAACGACCAGAAAACATATGCAGATCTATTGAAAGGGGCCAAGAAGGCATTAGAAGGCAAGGAGGAGGTTTTGCTGAAAGCCACTCACAAAACAAAAGACGGTCAACTCAAAATAATCTTAAATAAGGAGAAAGGAATCGCCAAAACATTCCAAGAAAAACTATTGCAAGAGCTCGGCGAGGGAGCACAATGCAAGGTGAGAGAGAACCAAAATGTGACAGCCTACTATATAAGGGACATAGATGAAATTACAACCAAGGAGGAGGTGGGGGAGGCAGTGTTAAAACTTCTTGGGGAAGAAATGACGGACCCCATCGAGATATCTGAATTGAGGACGGCGGAAAATGGTCAGAGGTCGGCAACGGTAATGGTCCCTAAAAAATTGGAACCAAAAATGGACAGAGTAGATAAAATATGGGTGGGAATCACTAGATGTCACATTAGAAAAAGAATAGAGGTTAACAAGTGTCTAACGTGCTGGGGTGTCCACCCGAAAGACGAAAAATGCTGTGATCGCGTGGCGAAGAACAGATGCCTCAACTGCGGGGACGAGGGACATTTTAAAGATAAATGCAAGAACAACAAGAGGTGCCTAGTCTGCGACAAGGAAGGGCACGCCCCGTGGACGATGGCCTGCCCCGAATATAAAGCGGCAATAAGGGCCGCGGAGAGAGGTAGAAAACCCAGTAGACTGGTGAATGTGATGTAACTGTGATAACGAATTCTGAGACCTGTGATACCTACAATTGTCTTATTGTTCTACCACCTTAGAGACGTTTTAATCTGTGAGTTTTATCTACAAGTTTTTAATTTGTGCGTGTTATATATACTTTGCTTATATTATTTTATCGTCAACTGGTTTCTTCTTCCATTTTGTGTTTGTTATCTCTCACTTTATTTTATTAATCTGATAAAGTTAAGCATGTCTACGCTCCATGTACTACAGATCAACTTAAATAACAGAAAGGAAGCCTTCGACCTCGCCATGTATACAGCATACTCCGCGAAAATAGACATTCTGATACTGTCGGAAATGGGGAAAGCGGGTTCGAATCGTGTGAACATCATAGATACAAACGGCAAAGCAGGCATCGCGATATTAAACAAAGACATTCCGGTCGAGTACTCGGGAGCGGGTGATGGGTACGCGTGGATCGTGGCGCGGGGAATACAGGTCTTCAGTGTGTACTTGCCGCCAAACAACCCCATGGACCAATTCATAGACAGCCTGGGCGAAATAGAGAGGGCGATGCGGATACCAGGCATGCGGAAAACGATACTGGCAGGAGACTTCAATGCCGCCTCACCTGCTTGGGGATCGGCCAAAGCGACAAGGAGGGGAGAGACACTGCTAGAGTGGATCGCAAAAAACGATATGGGCATCGCAAACCGAGGCGACGTGCCCACATTCGTAAGGGGACCCCAGACCTCGTACTTAGACCTAACAATAGCGTCGAGAAATATATTGGATAACTTGACGAGCTGGCTAGTGAGTGAAGACGAGACGCTGAGCGACCACCGGTATGTGACCTGGAAACTAGAGGCAAAGAAACCTGAAAAGAAGACGCAGGCAACCCAGGCAGGATGGAACCCCCATAAAGTGGACATGGTGATACTCGAGAGGGAGGTGAGTTCCCTACCGAAGCGCTTCACCAGCGCTGCACAGCTCGGAGAAGCACTGCATAGAATTTGCGAAGTAACTTTGCCAAAGAGGGTGTGCAAGAGCCGATCTGCGTACTGGTGGAACCAGGAAATTGCGGACACCAGGCGACAATGTGTTGCAACCAGGAGAGCAGTTACCAGGGCCAGAAGGGCACGAAGGCCGTCTGAAGAGATAGTCACTTCCCTTAAGGAACTTCGCGTACATTTGAAAAAACTTATTAACACCAGTAAAAGGAGATGTTGGCAGACGCTGTGCGACGAGTTGGATAGGAACATATGGGGAGATGCGTATAAGATAGTAACAAAAAAACTGGCCAGAAAGAAGACATCACCGGTCGCATGCGACGAAACACTCCTCAATATCATTAGCGAGCTTTTCCCGAAGCACGACCCTCCCGACCAGGAAACAATAATAGAAACAGGAGAACAAGAGGCGGAGGAAGTCACAGCAGAAGAGGTACTAGCTGCCGCGAGACAATTACCCAGGAATAAGGCGCCAGGGCCGGACATGATCCCAGCAACAATAGTTAAACATGTGGCGCTTAGTAAGCCATACATATGGGCAAACCTAGCTACCAAGTGTTTAAGAGAGGGGATATACCCAGAAACATGGAAACGCTGCCGACTCGTATTGATACCAAAGGCAAATGGAGCGCTGAGGCCCATATGTCTGCTAGACTTCGCGGGCAAAATCCTAGAAAAGATAGTGAAGGCGAGGTTAGAAGAGCATATATCCACCAAAATATCCGACAGACAGTACGGATTCCGAAAAGGGCGCTCCACGTGGAATGCGCTTGCGACGCTCGATAACATAAGGATGGAAGCAGTAAGGGGCACGCACCGGACCAGAAAAGTATGTCTGATGGCGTCCATAGACGTCAAGAACGCCTTTAATTCGCTACCACATAGGACAATCATAAGGGCATTAGGAGAGATGGGGGTCCCGAGCTACCTACGGAGAGTCATAAGCAGCTACCTAGTGAGTCGGACAATAGAGGCACAAAAACCGGAAGGAGGAATATATACATTCAGCCCGGAGGCGGGTGTCCCACAGGGAGGAGTCCTGGGGCCCACCCTGTGGAATGTGGCCTATGACGGCGTCCTACGATTAGAAGTGCCAAATGGGGTGACGGTGGTGGGCTTCGCCGACGACATCACAATAATAGTAGAGGACAGAGCACTAGAAATAGCCACTAGCAAATTGGAAGTCACGGTAGAGAAGATCAACAGATGGATGGGGGAGAGGAACCTGCGAATAGTACCCGAAAAGACAAAGGTAGCCCTCCTGACCGGACGGAGAAGGTTGGGAGAGGTTACCCTAAAAATACTAGGCGAAGCGATCAAGGCGGAGAGAACGATCAAGATCCTGGGGGTAATAATAGACAAAAACGGGACATACCTGGAACACGTGAGACATGCAGTGAGCAAAGCCCTTAAAAGTTACACGGCGCTGGAAAGAATCATGCCAAATAGCGGAGGAGCGAGGGCTAGCAAAAGGAAAGTGCTTTCCAGTGCGGTCATATCAATCTTATTGTACTCCTGTGAGGTGTGGTATGGGGCGCTCGAGTGGCGATGTGCTAGGGAGTGGATAAACAAGGTACTTAGGCTACTGGCAATCAAATGCGTAAGCGCATATCGCACGGCACCTCTTGAGGATGTGCTAGTAGTCGCAGGGATCCCGCCAAGTGATATTCTAGTGAGCTCACGAGTAGGGAAGTGGGGGAAAGAAGAGCGATGTCTGCAGTGGCAACTTAGGTGGGACAGTAGAACGTCGTGGACCAAGACACTGATCCCAGACCTCAGAACGTGGCTGGGTCGCAGTCATGGCGAAGTGAACTACACTCTGTGCCAATTCCTCCTGGGCCACGGCGAAAATGGGGAGTATCTGGCAAAAATTGGGAAAAGAACATCCAACGAATGCGTCGACTGCGGGCTACAGGACGACAAAGCACATGCATTCTATGAATGCCCACGATGGCACGCGGAAAGAGAGCGCCTACAACGGGAGGTTGGAGAGCCGGTCACGCCACAAAATACTATTAAGCTGATGTGTGAAGAGGAAGTAAAATGGGACATAATACAGGCCTACTGCCATAACATTGTAAACACTAGGGAGCGAGAAGGTATGCGAAGCTAAGAGGATAAGTAAGACGTAAGACCCGCCATCAGACGAATGCCCAAGCGATACCTGATGGCGGTGAGCTTCCGCAAATGGGGAAGTGGTTTAGTGGGGGCAGGGCCCACACTACCTCCGCCGTAGACTCAGGCGGGGGTGTGCATTAGGCATTCCACCATCCCATTATGAGAGAGATTAAAAAAAAAAAAAAAAAAAAAAAAAAAAAAAAAAAAAAAAAAAGGTTAGGTTAGGTTAGGGTTAGGTTAGGTTAGGTTAGGTTTAGGTTAGGTTAGGTTAAGGTTAGGTTAGGTTTAGGTTAGGTTAGGTTTAGGTTAGGTTAGGTTTAGGTTAGGTTAGGTTTAGGTTAGGTTAGGTTAGGTTGGGTTAGGTTTAGGTTAGGTTAGGTTAGGTTTGGTTAGGTTAGGTTAGGTTAGGTAGTCGCAGCTTGATCCTCGTCGAGCGCGGACGTGTTTCTATAGCGCTGCGGCTTGTAATTGTTGAGTTATAGTTCTAAAGGTCAAAAAATTTCGGGAGTTAGTTCGGTGGATGCGCGCTCAAAAGACGATTTTTTTGGTGCCTTTTTCGTCAAAATCGGTCCAGTGGTTGAAAAGTTATTAAATTTTAAAGTTTAAGTGCAAGTGATAACGAGCACGTGGATACGTCGGGCGGAAGGGAAGCACCTACAAGGTAGGAAGTAGTCTTAAATTAAAGCCC
Source organism: Photinus pyralis (assembly GCF_008802855.1). Classification (NCBI taxonomy): domain Eukaryota; kingdom Metazoa; phylum Arthropoda; class Insecta; order Coleoptera; family Lampyridae; genus Photinus; species Photinus pyralis. The sequence goes on from NW_022170249.1 coordinate 55,149,651, forward strand.
TTAGAGAGACGATTTGAACGCGCACCGGGACTCTCTTATCGGGCCGTGGATAGCGCGGTGGCAGCCCATCAAGTTTACCGTGATAACGGCTGATAGAGCCGCTGCGGCCCTGGTTGGGGTGCGGCGGGAGAGTGAAGGGTACCGTTCAATTCGGGCTGTAAATCCGCGTCGATAGACACCTCACACGACAGGGTGCGACCATTTTGAAACGCGCCCTTATTTACGCGAAAATAGTAAACAACGAGTGTCTTTTAAGATAAGCACTGATACGGGTATAAATCGAGTACCAGTAGTCGGACAAGTTGGTTTTTGGCCGCGTTGGGTTCCCCGTGTCAAGCCGCGTCGTTTGACACCCCACTCACTGATACGGGTATAAATTGTACGGTCTTGTCGAGCGCCTTATAGGACGCAGTAATGGCGGATTTGAACCCATCTATACACCGGGAGATTAGTGATGTACTAGAACGCAACCCGATGGACCCCAAGTCCCCTAAAGTTGCCACCCTGCAATTTAAGTGGTCGGAGCAGGAAGGGAGGTCGGTAGAGACAGGAGTTACTCCTAAAAGGGAGATGGGGGACGCCGTGGAGGGGACCCCTGGCTCTAAGAGACAGACACGCAGAGTAATGAATGACAAAGTGGTCGCGCTCATCGATAGAGTTTTAGCGAGGACCAACAAACTGGAAGGCCTGATCACGAAGAACACCACGAAGGAGATAAAGGAGGTCACCCTAGAATTAAGGAGCGCGGTCTCCCAGCTGGCTTCGGAAGAGATCAGAACCTTCGTTCGAAGTATGGACTCAGGGCGTTGGGAGAAGAGTCCAAGGAACGCCCCGACTGCTAAACCCGATAATGGAGTGTGCAGAAGATGCAAAATTGTAATCGACAGAGAAGACCAGGAGCGGGCTGAGTTGCAGGGACTCATCGACAGATGTACGACCGAAACTGACGTGTGGGCGGTGGTACAACGAGAGTGGCCGAGCGGAACTGCCAGAGGTGAGGAGGAACAGCAGGGACCATGGATGGGGAACGAGGCGGTCCTCTACACCACGGAAGAAGGCGACAAAGAGCGAGAAAAGATGGCGGCAAGGCACCCGGAGTTTCAAAAAAGGATAGGAAGTTTACAGACCTATAAAGGAGGAGTTATCACCTTTGCCAAGGCGGAGGTAGTGATTGAAGATGACGATGAAAAGTCAGATGAAAGGGTGAGATATATATCGATGGCTGTCGTTGAAGGCCAAAGTCAAGAGGAAAGGTGCCTGACAATATACGAGGCAATGAAGAAGATGGCCAAAAGGTTACATACCAACAGACATACAAACATTAGGATTTTCGTCGGGGAAAAAGATAAGGAAATGGCCGGGAAAGTGGCGGAGTGCGTTTTCTACCCGGGAGCGATTCACTACGGTCTGGAAGGACGCCGAACCAGAAGACCCAGGACCGGAGGAGAGGTCTCCATTATAGTGCATGAAGAGGTCAAAACGTACGCGGACCTCCTCAAAGGGGCGCGTAAGGCCCTGAGTGGGGAAGGAAGGGAAGCCCTGAAGGAGGTACACAAAACGAGAGACGGACATCTCCGAATAGTGATGGACGCAAGAAAAGGAAACGCGGAGCAGACCCAGGAAAGATTGAAGAAAGAGCTAGCCGACGCGACATACAGAATTAAAAATCCCGAAACGGAGAAAGTGGTTTATCACATCCGCGACCTGGACGAGGTGGCGGAAGCGGATGAGATAAAGGTGGCCCTGTGCGAAGCGACCGGAGCCGACAAGGGGAAGGTCGAGGTGCGCGCCATAAGAGTTAACGAAAATGGCAGGAAATCGGCCACGATTATAGCGGAAAGGACAGAAGAAGGAAAAATAGACAAGACCGATAAAATATGGGTGGGCATAAATCCGTGCCGCCTCAAGAAGAGGGTGGAAGTTCAGAAATGTCGGAGGTGCTGGGAGGCGCACGATGAGGCGACCCGATGCAACAAAGATATGAGAGGGAAATGCTTCAACTGCGGACAGGAAGGGCACCTCAAAGAAAAGTGCGAAAACCCCAAGAGGTGTGGGGTTTGTGAAGAGGACGGACACGCCCCCTGGACGATGGCGTGCCCTAGATTTAAAGAAGCAATTAAGAAAGCCGAACAGGGACGGGGCCAAAAAATCCGGCTAGTAGATAGGAGAGTCAAGTAAGAAATACACGAACTGGGATAACCGAGATAACGACCTTACACTATACTTTTAGATTTACAATTTATGTTTTTACACCCACAAATTTTAAATTTTTACCGGAATATGCTTTTAAATGTGCGTCATATACATGTTTTAAAATGGTTGTGGCTACTCCACCGAGCAGCCTCCTGTCCTTTAAGCAAGTTTTTAACCAAGTCTGTAAATAAGTCCCCGTTGAATAAACTAGTCATACTAATTATTGTTATGTTTTACGAATCTACTCGGTTGAACTTTTTTCCGTTCTACCGAGGGATAAACAACCGTGATACAGACTTTCCTTTAATCAAGTTTACGAGCATTCTCCAGTTTTACCGTGTGATAAACAACTGTGATAACAGACTTAGTTATTATATAGTGGTTTTATGCCAATTATCTTAATATATACTTGTAATGTTCTTTATACAGACAAACCTAAATAATTCACGTGCGGCGTTCGACGTGTTGAGGAAGGCGGCCGCGGAAAAAAAGGTAGACGTAGCGCTGGTGTCGGAGATTGGAAGGGTTTCCGGTCCGGAAATCTTTAAAGATAGCACAGGTAGAGCGGCCATTGTGATATTTAATAGTGGAGTACAAATTCAAAAAGTGCGGACTGGAAAAAATTATGTTCGTATGGATATCGGTGAGGTAGTTTTGTGTTCCTGTTATCTGCCGCCTAACGATACAATGGAGGAATTCAGGGAAGATCTCCGAGAAATTCACCGGGAGGTAAATGGGGCGAGAGGCAAGTGTATGTACCTAGCGGGAGACTTCAACGCAGCATCAACCAGTTGGGGAGCCCCCACGACTAACCGAAGAGGAGCAGAGGTGGAGGAAATGTTGTCTACCATGGACCTCGTCCCCTTAAACACCGGCAACCACCCTACTTTTGAAAGGGGGGGGGGGGAAAAGATCATTTATTGACGTCACCTGCGCCAGCGACACGGCGGCTCGCTACACGCAGGAGTGGAAGGTTGAGGAGGAAGAAACCCTCAGCGACCACAAGCACATTACGTGGAGGCTAGTGGTGGCTGGGAAGCCACAGAAATCCGAAGCGAGGCAACCTAAAGCCGGCATTAGATGGAAAGCTAGTGAGCTGGATAAGTGGAAGCTGAGGGACCTGCTGCGGACTTGTACGCGAGAACCGCGGACGCAAGAAGAGCTCGAGAAAAAAATTCGCCAATGGGCAGACGAAGTTATGCCTAGAGCCAAAAAAGGGAGAGGATCGAAAGGAGTATATTGGTGGAACGCAGAAATAGCGGATAAGAGGCGAGCCTGCATAAATGCTAGAAGAGCGGCTAGCAGGTCCAAAAGAAGAACGCCGGGGGAGGATAACCAACTAGAAAGGGAGTATAGAGGGCGGAGAAAGGAGTACAAAACAGCCATTGAGAAAAGCAAAAAGAAGTGCTGGAGAGATTTATGTGCGGACCTGGAGAGGGATGTATGGGGAATGGCTTATAGAATAGTCGCCGGAAAGCTGGGGAAGAGGCAGGGAGTCGTGGGCACCGATGAGGAGCTCATTAAGCAGATCCAGGATTTATACCCGAGGAGGGAAAAGGTAGAAGCTGGAACCAGCGCTTTAGAGCAGGAGCACCCCATACAAGTAGAACCATTCACGGTGGAGGAGGTAGTGGAAGCGGCCAAGAGAATGCCGAAGAAAAAGGCACCGGGAGGATGAAAAAAAAAAAAAAAAAAAGGTTAGGTTAGGTTCTTGGGGGGTGGATTCCCTACCAGGCGCGTCCCCGGGTGGCGGATAGGGGAACGACCTTGCGAATGACCGTAAGAGACGCAATGCCAACGCCGAATAGGTGCTCACAGCTACTGACCTAGACTGTTGGAAGCACCAAAATAAGGCGTCGCGGACCAGTCCACCGGGGAGTGGTACTCAACCGGGAGCGTTCCCCGCTTGGCGAGCGGCGGATCATCCTACCAGATGAACATCTGGGATGGTAGGTGAGCGCCGGAATAAAGGTGCTCGTGTTGCTAACACAACATCTGGTAGCACCGAAATACGGCGACGCGGACCAAACCTCCCTGCTCGGCTGTCGTGTCGTGGCAAGAGCATTGCATGGGAACTAACGGCGCCGTTGTCGGTTTGTCCTGGCAAACTGGCAACGTTATACCACGTGGTACCTCGGTAACACGGGGGGTCCGGCAATTGCTGGACCGAGATGAGTAAACATCCATAAAAATCCCAAATCCCAAGGTGGAGACTGTAATAATGTCTGGTCTCAGGGAAAATTAAATAAATAAAACTCACACATTTATACCTAATTTACTATAACATAATTTATTTAGGAGCACACAATACGCACAAGAAGTGCGTTTCGCGGTGCTATCATGACTACTTTACTACTAAGTATAATTTAGTACTTATCAACCGATCATATATGACGTCACAACGTTGGACGTCATGACCGTATTAATTCATTACACCTTCCTTTTTCCTAAAGAAAATTTTGATTCCTATTGAATTAAAATTTTCCCACTAAGTATAATGCTTATTATAAATGGCATAGTGACCTACATCATAAATGTGAACGACTACGATTACATACCTACTATTGTTACATGATTCATTTACCTCTAACTTATACACTATACCTACCTACCTAGTTATAATTACAAGAATTGAGCTAACTTAACACTATTTTCAAATATCCGTTTTCCGAATGCATTCTTTACACGGTTTTTTAATCACTAAAATAACTTTTCACTCTGTTTTTATGCACTTGCACTAAACTATTTTTGATTTTCAAAGTCACATTTGGAGGGTCCTCTCGTATTACTTTATAAGGTCCGGTATAAACTTCGTCAAATTTATTTCCGGTTTCGTTTCTTAATAATACCTTATCATTAAATCTATAAGTAACACTACGACAATTTACATCTAACCTATTTTTCCTTTTAGCTTTGGATTGTAGTAGATTATTTTTCGCATCGCTACATGCAGTTTGCAATCTAAACTTTAACTCATGAGCGTAATTATCAAAATTATACAAAGGATCAATACGTCCTAATACATCATGTGGTAATTTGCATTGTTTTCCAAAAACTAACTCGTACGGGCTGTATTTGGTTTCAGTGTGAATGGAATTGTTAAATGCGAAACTCCAGAATGGTAGCCATTTTGCCCAATCATCTTGAAATTTTGATGTTTGAATTCGCAAGTAGGCATTTAAATTTTTGTGAGTATTTTCCAAAGAACCTATTGTTTCGTGATGGTACACCGTGGAAGAAATTTGATTAATACCTAGAAGTTTGGCGGCTTCTTTGAATGCTTTTGCCAAAAATTCCGTGCCTTGATCTGTTGCGATTTCTCGCGGAATCTCGTATCTCAATATGAAATTGTTGGTAAACGCCTGAGCTACTGTTTTTGCCTCTTTATTTTCTATTGCGTATGCTTCCACAAATTTAGTTAATTCGCACTGGACTGTGAGAATGTAGCGATTGTTATCGACATCTTGATTTAACGGACCTACTAAGTCTAAATAAACTTTTTGAAATGCTTCCGAAGCTGTAGTTGTGATCGTTAGTGGTTCTTTATGAGGAATGGAATGTTTATAACGTTGACAGTTATCACACTTTTGAATAAATTTAACAATATCATCTCTTAAGTTACTCCAATAGTAAAATTTTTTAATATTTGCGTACATGCGGTTAATACCAGCATGACCTCCCGTTGGAAGAACGTGATAATCGTTTAAAATTAATTGTTGGGTTTCTTTGCAATCGATTCGTACTGCGCGGCTTATAACACATACTTTAAGGTTCAATTGTTTGAGTAATTCTACATTTTTACCTAATTCGGTGAGAAGCGCTTCATTTTCTGGAACCTTAAAAACACAAAATTGTGGTATACCATTTTCTATACTTAATATTTGCAAATGTCTCAACTCTGCGTCTAGGGCATGAGATGATAAACAAAATTGCTTTATATACATTACTTCATTTTTTATGTCATAAAATACTTTACCTAACCTGCGCACGTACCTACTCAAATTTATATTTTCTTCTTTGCGACTAATCGCTCTTAACTCTACTGCATCTCGGGGTCGTTTTAATAATTCGACAATGACCGGCTGGCCAATCCGTTCATTAGCTTCATCATTAAAAGTTACCTTCGATTCAGTCTTCTGCAACTTATTCTTAGTTTGGGATCTAGTTACTGCGAATATGTTTTTTGAAAACTTCGTGAGATCTGATGATTCAAGTTTTATTCTTGATAACGCGTCGGCTGTTGAGTTTTCGGCACCCCTAACGTAATTAATCGTGAATTGGTAGTCTTCAAGTATAAGTCTAAACTTTGTTAATCTGGATGAAGGATTGTTTGCACCAAATAAATATATTAAAGGACGGTGGTCGGTGAAAATGAGAAATTTGCGACCAAATAAATAAGGTCTGAAATGCTTTACACTCCAAACAATGGCTAGAAGCTCCTTTTCTATGGTGGAGTAATTGATTTCCGCTTGGTTCAATGCTCTGCTGCCGTAAGCAACGGGCTTATGATTACCATTACATAAAATTGCACCTACTGCATATCCGCTAGCGTCGGTCTTTAAAATAAATTCATTTCCGGGAGCAAAATCTGGAAATTCTAAAATTGGCGGTTCCATTAATTTTTGCTTTAAATTATCAAATGCGGTCTGGCAAGATGCGTCCCAAATAAATTTAGTAGACTTCCTGGTTAATCGATTTAATGGAGTTGCAATTTTGGCGAAATTTGGAATAAACTTACGATAATAATTAGCGAAAGCAACAAATCGCTTAGTTTCGTCTGCATTTTTTGGTACAGGATAATTTTGAATAGCTTCCAATTTACTAGAATCAGGAGAAATTCCCTTAGGTGTAATCATGTGACCCAAGTATACTATTTCCTTTCTTAAAAATTCACATTTTAATGGATTTAATTTCAAATTAACCTCCCTGAATCGTTGTAAAATTTTTACTAAATTTCGATTGTGATTTTCTAAGGTGTTTCCAAATACTATAACGTCATCGAGATAAACAAAACATGATTCATAGTTTAAACCAGATAATGCAATTGTCATTATACGTGAAAATGCGCTGGGACTAATTTTTAACCCCATAGGCAATCTCTTCATTTGAAATTGACCTTTCGCTGTAGTGAAGGCAGTAAATGTTCTACTAGATGGTTCTAACTCCACCTGATAAAATCCCTGTGATAAATCTAAGTGCGTAAAATATTTTGCGGAACCAAGGGCGTCATAGATATCTGTTATATTAGGCAAGGGAAATTTGTCGTCCTCAATTTGTTTGTTTAGTTGGCGGTAATCTATTACTATTCGCCATTGGGTGTTACCTTCGACACCAGAATTTTTTGGAACAATTAATAAGGGTGAAGACCACTCGGATTTACTTTCCTCTATTATTCCATCTTTAAGCATGCGGTCTACTTGATTATTCACTTCTGATTTTTGAGCATGTGGTAATCGGTATGGTTTGACGTAAACAGGACGAGCATCGCTCTTTAACCTTATATCTACTGTAGCTAGGTTAGTTACCGTAACTTGATCGTTTTCTAAGAGAAACACATCGGCATATTTTGCACAAATTTTATGAATTGAATCCTTTTCTTCCATATTTAAATTTTTAACATTAAGTGTATCTAATAATTTATCCACCCGATCTACACAAATTTCGTTACCCTCAAAATTAAATAAATTGAATTTAGATAATTTAATTACTGCCGGTTTAAAATTCCTAATTTGTACTTCTTTATCGCTAGTGTTTAATATTCTTACAGGTATAATACGATTATCGTTGGGTTTTACTATAATTCCGGCTGTAAAAAGACCTTTTGAAATCTCATTTGGCAATACGACACATTCGTCAAATTCCTCTATTTGGAAATATTTTATAATTTCGCACCGAGGTGGTATGCATGTTATTGTTTTATATTTAGATTCTAAAGAAGACGTGAATGAGTCAGTTTTACTAAAGAGAGATATTGTGAAACACCCGTAATCAATTACGGCGTTATATTTTGTGAAGAAATCTAATCCTAAAATGCCATGAAAATCTTGAGTGAAACTGTCAATGATATAAAATTCCTGGTTGAATTCAAAATTTTCTAACCGAAGTGGGATATCAACAAACCCAATTGATATTATAGATCCTGAAATCCCATTAATTCTTACTTTCTTGTCGAACTGTACTTTTTCATTTTGACTTAAGGAGGCTGGAAAAATTACACTAATAGATGCGCCTGTATCAAGTAAAAATAACAAACTTTTGTTTTCATACTGAATTCTTAAACAATTTAACCCATTTATATTTAATATACATTTACTGTAAATTTCCTTATTAGGGACGAAAAAATTTTCCTGCATTATTGAAATTACCTGTATTTGAAGTGTTGGAATTATTTGCTGAGCTTTGGCTATGGCATGCATTGACATATCTAGGGGGCATGAACCTTGGTGAAGAAGTGCTGTGTGTGTAATTGTAGGATCTACCTCTATAGGAAGTGTTGTAATTTCTATTGAAATTTCCACGCGCGCAATTTTTTTCTACATATTGATGATTCGGCGAGTGATTCGGTTGAGTATACTTTTTGAAGTTTTGATTGATTGATTGATTATACGACTTTCGGGGTTGATATTTTTGAAATGTATTGGAATTATTTCCTCTAAATTTATTAAAGTGATATACATTGGGAGTTGATTGGGTAGGTTTATTTAACTCTTCATTTTTAGCAACAGTTATTACATCTTTCAACTTCTCGCAATTTCTAGATTTAACAATTGTTCTTACCTCGTGATTTCTCAAACCATTACAAAATGCATTTACAGCAATCTTTTCGTTTACCGGACGTAAAGATTTTAACAAGTCGTTATCGTTTCCTGCCTGTGCCAAAGTTAGATCACCTAGAAGTTGCTCAACTTTTTCGGCAAATTCGTCTATACTTTGGTTTAACTGTTTAATAGAGTGTAGCTGATGAGATAAAACCGTGGCTGACTTTTTCGTAATGAAATTGTCACTAATATCACTAAGTAAAGAATCTACGGTAGCGTACGACGTATTTAATCTAACCTTAGCATTTTCCGAGAGTCTCGTTTTTAAAATGTAGTTAATTAGAATTCCATGATCTTCTTTTTTTAATAAATCTGCGTATAATCTACTAGAATCAATCAACTGCTTCGTAGTAGCCTCTTTCCCATCCATACAGGGTAAAAGACTCGAAGCGGTTTTTAACGCAAAGGATTCTCCCATTTTGTCTAGCTTACCTAAATTTAACCTACTTTCTATTAAATTACGACATTCTGCTAAAATATCTTCAATAGACCCTATCGTACCTTTCACCTGATGGTCTAATTTCAATTTTGAAGACTTACGTTCTTCGTAAAACCTTAATCGCAAATTATTTAATTCTAACGCAAATTCTCTTAAATCATTTAGTTTTCTCCTATTGTACTCTAAATCACTACGTTTTCCCTGATTGTCTTTTTTCCTATTATTTAAAAACGCACTGGTCCTAGCATGTAAATCTAAAAAATCTACTAATTCTACCATAACTCTTACTCGTTTTCTTCATAATTCCTTCTTGGGGCGGTTTGTGCAGGAATTGCAAGTAATTCGTGGCTACGGATGACCTCTCTACGTACGCTGCCTTCCCAATTCTTCTTACACTTTTCCCATATGAAATAGGCAATGGCGACGGACAGCAGGACAATGATGACGATAACTCCAATTTCTGTAAATTTGGTGCCCTCGACGTCAGAACTGGGTTGATTGGCGTTGTTGTTACCCGATCCAGCAGCCTCGATGATAATTCTTTCCTTTTTATATTGCGAACTGCACGTTATTATAATATTAAACATTTTACACTATTTAAAAATCTACGTTAAACACTTTAATCGTTCTTTTGGCAGGATCGCCATGTAATAATGTCTGGTCTCAGGGAAAATTAAATAAATAAAACTCACACATTTATACCTAATTTACTATAACATTATTTAGGAGCACACAATACGCACAAGAAGTGCGTTTCGCGGTGCTATCATGACTACTTTACTACTAAGTATAAGTACTAATCAACCGATCATATATGACGTCACAACGTTGGACGTCATGACCGTATTAATTCATTACAAGACCAAGCCGACGGGATGCGTGACTGAATGGCAGATCAGTCTATATTGGCTCACGTCCTGCTCGGCTGTCGTGTCGTGGCTAAGGGCATTGAACGGACGGAATAACGGCGCCGTCGGGGTGACCTCGGCGCAAAACCATGTACTTCCTCGGAGGTACGGGGAGTGCAGGCCTAAGAACCCGCACTAAGAAGAGATAACTTCAATAAAAATCCCAAATCCCAAGGCGGAGATCAAGCCGAAGGGACGCGTGGCTGAATGGCGGATCAGTCTCTATTGGCTCACGTGGGGCTCTGCGACTTGCAGAACAGGGCCTGGCGACCCTGCGGTGCCCTGTGCTGGTGGCACGTTTTGTTTCAACTTGCCTTGAACGGCCACCCTCTCTGTACACTTTCCTATCGGGGCTCCCTTGCCCCAACTCTTGTTGCTTTCAGGCCCCGACGCTATTAGCTTGGCGAGGGCTAGGGGACCTCTTCACTTTCAATCCTCTTTTCTAAAAGGGCTGGCAGTAGCCATAAAATGCACAAAAAACAAAATGACGACTTAGCAATGGACAAGGAAAATGAAAATACTCTTACAGTACAGGGGAGTATCGGATTGGCCCCAGTACCGGCAGGGAGCGAGGCGCAGCGGGCAGGCCTCACCCGGTCGAGATCCCACGACTGCTCGGCTCCGACGGCAGGCGACCAGGTCGCGGAGCAAGTAAAAGCCCCTGGAAGAGAAGGGGGAGCGGAGGATGAAGTGTTCGAGCCTCCACCGCCCTCATATTGGGGGAGAACAAAAGGAAGTGCAAACAAAGACGCAGGAAGTTCATCACAAAGTTCCCCACCAAGAAGCAGGCTGAACTTCACCAGCAGTCTGAAAACGAATCTACGACAATTTGTCGCCGACATTTTATCGCACGACAATATGTCGTGGACAATTCATTTTACGACAATTTCTCGCATGCGACAATTTATCGCAAGACTATTCATCGTATTAGGAATTAAAATATACTGCAAGTAATAAGAACAATTTTTAATTTTACAACTTCAAAATGTATTTATTACACAGTAGGTACAAATATTTAAAAAAAACGAACGCAGTATAAATATTACACTTGCAATTGGAAATTGTGGGCAATTCCGCGCAAATAGTCTAAAGCTGGCCTATCTCCATAACTTTCAACCACAGTCACAATACGGCAAGCAGTATCTTTATATACCTTTTTTTGGGTAACTTCGTTTCCTGCCACAAGCTGTTCGATCTTCACCCTATTTAAACTGTGTTCTTTCTTCAGGGCTTTTAAAAATTTCCATATAGTGGGATGGGAGGCATTGACGATTGAAGAAAACCTATTATGCCAACCTTCAACGGCATTATTTGTTCGAGCTATACCATGTAATACGGATTCGTAGCAATTCCACAAACTAATCTGAAATAATGGCGGCCTCCGACGACCTCTCCTATCGGGTCTACCAATCCAGGTGTCTCCAAAATAATTTATAAGCGGCGTTAGTATCTCCTCATTGGCAACATAAAATTCGCTTTCTAGCAACATCAGAAATGTATCAACAACATCATCCTCGGGCACAAATGCTAGGGCTCCAAGAAGTCGCAAATTTAAAGCAAAATCCGGATTTTCTGAATATTGCCGTTGAAGTCCTGTATTCTGTGTATGCCTCCATAGACTTCGCGTAAAGTGAAAAAAGCAGCCCCTCACTCTTGTGTTTGGAAATTCAGCAGCAAACGCATTCATTGCTGCTTTCTCGAAATCCATAAGAATTGTAGACGGCTGAAGTTGGTCTTTTAATCCCTTTAAGGCTTGAAATAAACGTCTATATGTTGCCTCGTCCTTTCTCGGAAGGAGAGCATATACGGTGGGAATAACATTGTTATATTGAACACCGTGTATAGTGTAAATTTGTGAAAACAATCGTGGGAGGGTCGAAAAGGTTCAATCCGCGTACCAGTGTTCACAATTTGCCATATAATCCAAGTTTGATTGAGTTGTGAACAGCAGAATTCTATCTTCGGCAGGACCACTATCAAACATTAGAAATGGCTCTCCATTAGAAGTGATAGTATACTCGAGCGGAATTTCTAATTGGGTTAGTGATGTCGGATTCGCAGGAACTCGTTCTTCTTTCACACGTACACGTTGGATGGTCCTCTTCAGTGAAGAAAATTGAGACAATTTTCCCGCCGCCGCTGAAGACAAATTCTCACATACGGTTGCCAATATTTGTTGGGTGGTTGGTGCAGTTCTCTTGGCCATGCGTTTCATTTCCGACGTCGCAATCCTTGCTTCAATTTCAGCAGCATCAGACACATTGTTATGGGAAGTGTTCTTTACTACATCATTCCCAATAGTAGTACTCGTCCGGTACAACGCCACTTATGATAACAAGCACACTTCCAAATCACTTTTTCATTCACAACTCTTTCACTAGTGTGAATATAACCATTATAGATCAACAGTCTACGACCTTTCTCACTAAGAACGAATTGCAACACCATCGTTCCGGGTTAAAGGTTTGCAATACAATACATTTTACAGTAACAGGCCCTTTTATTTATAAGTAATTATGCTATTCTAATTATACAAAGAATGTGTAATTGGGTTCAACAATAATGACTCGCATTAAAATTTTTCATAACTTTCAAAAATTTTTGAACATAATATCAATAGATATTAGTTAATTATTAATTTATACTTAATTGTAGAAATTTTAATCATCATTAAATTGGAATTAAAGATTAGAAGATTGAATTAGAAATTAAATGACGGTTAATTGATTGATGTAATGTAAAAAAAATTGTTAACTTTTCATTCTCGTTTACAATACATTTGCGATAAATTGTCACTGCGATGAAATTGTATTGCGAGGAATTGTGTTACGATAAAATGTCCGCGACGAATTGTCGCACTATGAATTGTCCGCGATAAATTGTCGGGACACCTCTGAAAAGATGCGACTCTCTTGGGCAAGAAAAGAAACGCAAAGCATCTGATTATTTCATCCAAATAGCAAACGAGAAGAAGAAACCCAAAGAACGCACCGACAAAGCTCACGATCCGGTGGCGTTTACGATTATCGAATCAATTAACGCCATCATCCAGAACGTCGCAGATCTGGATAAGGAATTAATAAACAGCACCAAGATCGAAATAAAACAAATAACGAAAAAACTGATGCGAAACGCCGAAGTGTTGAAAAGGGAGACATCCAGGCAGTGGTTAGAGGAAAACCGGTGGGTGAAAGAAGAAGCGATGAAATTCGAGGTGGACATCCAAGCGGTCCCACAATGTAGGACCACGGGCTGCCAAACGGAACAGGTGACGGTGGAGGGGGTATCTAAGAAGACGGTAAATGCCTGTACCCAAACAGGAACGGAGGTACTCGGGGAGCTGGAACTCCTTGAAGCCGCAAAGAAGCCGAAATCTCTGGGGGTGCTTCGCTCCCTACAAGAGAAGAGGTGGCCGAAGACGCTCACAACTTTCAAGAGATGGTCAAACGAGAACCCATACACGAAGGACGAGGAATGGGACCTGGCCTTCTACGTGGGCGAAAACTGGAAGATGGAGGGACCAGACGCGCAAAAGGCAAAAGAGAGATACCCCATTCTATCGGAACTCAGCATAGGAGACCCTGAGAAAGGTGCTGCACCTTACTGCGTCCTCACCACGTTTATACCCTCTATGAGCAATAAGAAATCCGAGAGATACATCTACAAAGTTTGCACAAGTGGTAGAAATGGCAACAGGGAAGAGGAGATCTATGAAGCCTTCGCAGATATGCGAAACACTTCGGCGAGGGAAGGGAGAAAAAAAGTGGCGATTGTAATACTAGACGAGGCCAACAAAGACTTCCTCAAACAATGTATTGAGTATCTATTCGTTGACGCGGAGATAGCTGTGGATGTGCACTGCAAAGAAAGAAGGACACCAGAGAAGCAGTACAAAGAAGTGGTTATCCTGGGAGGCAGCAAGGAGGGAGAAAAAAATCAAGCCCTAATGAGGAAGGTACAGGAGACTGTATCAATTAAACACACAGGGGTAAGAGTAGATAGCATCACCAGTAACAAAAACGGGGAGGTGCGAGTTCGAGTGACTGCAAACAAGCCGGGAGGAGGAGAGGCCATTATAAATGAAATAATGAAAGGACACAACGAGGGCGAGTCTGTCCCACAACTAAGTGTCAAGGAAACGCTGAGAAAGAAAGCGGTCATAATTAAGGGCCTAAACGAATTTACCACGGAACAATGCGTTAAAGGTGCGATAGCGGAAACACTTGGCCTGGATGCCAAATCCGTAGATACCGTGAATATTAGGAAAACGAAATACGGAAGTTGCACGGCCAAGGTGTGGTTACCGGATAGAGACACGGCCCGCCTGATAAATAAAAAGAGGCTACAAGTGGGATGGACCTCCTGCCGAGTGGAAGACTGGGTAGTACCGGATAGATGCTACAAGTGCCAGAACTTTGGGCACAGGGCGACCACCTGCAAAAGTGAATCTGGCTTAAAACCGAGATGCCTCAGGTGCGGTAGTGAGGAGCACAAAGCGCGCGAGTGCGAAGCAGAAGTCAAATGCTACGTCTGCCAAGGCAACCACAGGGCGAACTCTATGGCCTGCTCCAAGTATAGAGAGGCGGTAGAGGAGGTAAAGCGAATGTCCAAGCAAGATACGCAAAACAAGCGCCCCGGTAGTGCCGCGAGGGAAGCAGAGACCAAGCCTACATAATGGCCTCACAAAGAATGCCAGCAGACCCCGGTCGGATCGGGGTCGCCGAAAACCCACTGGGCAGGGAAAAGTGATGATACAGTCGTACCTAAAACAGGCATAAAATTCATGCAAATAAACCTAAACCGATGTGTGGCGGCACATGACATGTTAAACAAAACGGTGATAGACTGCGATATAGATATTGTGATAGGCCAAGAGCCTAATAAGAAGCTGGCGCGTAAAATAAATTACTGTGATATGGACGGTGATACCTTTGTGATCGTAAAAAATTTTAAAGTGTTAAGTGTTGCACGCGGGAATGGCTTTGTGTGCGTTGAGCTGCCTGAATGTTTTGTGACCTCTTGTTATTTTTCACCAAACAAGTCAGAAATAGAATTCAGGACCTACCTAGAAGATATGGAGGAATTGGTGAGGAGATGCAGCTTTAAGGGAATCATAATTGGAGGAGACCTGAATGCCAAATCGAATGTGTTCGGTTCCCTAGTAACTAACGAAAAAGGCAAAACCTTGGAAGAATGGGTGGACTCCAACGATATGGTCATAATGAATAACGGAAATGTTCCCACCTTCAAAAACACCAACGGAGAGTCATATATAGACATCACAATGGGTACGGGAAAAATTGCGGAAAGCATAAAGAGATGGACGGTACATGAATACCTTGAAAACCTGTCGGACCACCGCACCATAACCTTCGACTCAATGGTTAGAGATAAGGGGGCAGTAAGCACCCCCCAGAGAAGGTTCTGGAAGATCGACAATAGAAAATGGAAAACGTTTGTTAAGGAATGCGGAAAAACCCTTCCAGAGCTACTGAGTACAGAGTGCACTCCGTGGAAATTAATGCAGGAAGTGAAAGAAGTGTGTAAAAGGAGCTTTGGGCAGAGACGGACGGGCCAGAGTCGACGCAAACCGATGTATTGGTGGTCACCAGAGGTCGAGGAGGCGAGGAAGATGTGTCTTAAATCAAGACGCAGCTGGATGAGAAAACACAAGCGAGGCGGAGGGGAGTCAACAGAAGCCCTGACGAAATATAGGGAAGACAAGAAGACGCTAAGAAAAGCCATTCAGCAATCCAAAAATAGAACCTGGAATAAGCTACTCGAAGAACTTGAGGGTAACCCATGGGGGAAGGCGTATAAAGTGGTAAGGGGAAAGTTCAAGCTGCGGGAGAAAGTAAACATAACCGGAAAAGACCTGGAGGAGCAGATGAAAAAGTTATTCCCACAGAGGAAGTGGTGTAGGTGGGTCAGACAAGTGGTGACGGAAACCATCCCAGAAGTACTTGAGGAAGAAATCCAAGAAATTGCCGATAAGATCAAAACCAACAAAGCCCCGGGTCCGGACGGAGTCCCGCCCAAGGTAATAAAACACATCCTCAGGACACACCCGGAAGGGGTAGGGAAAATAATGACCAACTGCTTGAAAGAAGGAATATTTCCACAAATATGGAGGAAGGCTCACCTCGTCCTAATTGAAAAAGCAGCGAAGGCAGAAGGAGTACCTAAGGCATACAGACCGATCTGTTTAATAGATGTGATGGGGAAAGTTCTGGAAACCATCATAAAAAGAAGACTAGAGAAGGAGATCGAGGGAAAAAACATACTGCATGAATGCCAGTTTGGTTTCCGTAAGGGGAGATCAACACTCGAGGCAATTGAAAAGGTGTTGAAAACTCCGCAAGAAATAAAAACCAAAGCATATAAAAACAGGGAGGTGTGCGCACTGATAACAATGGACGTCAAAAATGCATTCAACTCGGCCCCCTGGGATAAGGTGATCGAGGCCCTACACAAGGCAAACATCAGCAAGTACTTGATAAACATTATCCAATCATACCTCTCTGAGAGGTCCATCACAGCTGACGATGGGAGCGAGCATGGAATCTCCTGTGGAGTTCCGCAAGGGTCGGTCCTGGGACCAACCCTTTGGAACGTTTTTTACGACCAGATAATAAGGCTAGACCTAGGGAGGGACGTCTACAAGATTGCCTATGCCGACGACCTAGCGCTCGTTATAAAAGAAAAGAACATCGAGAAACTTCAAGAAACCACAAAATACGTAATAGAACGGACATCCCTGGCTCTACAAACCATGGGACTGGAAGTGGCGGAGGAAAAGACGGAGATAGTCGTATTGGCATGCGGTAGGAAAAATAACTACATGGAAGTTACCCTGAACGGGCACGCGACGGGTAGCGGTAAAGAGACTACAATACGCAGCAGCGATGCAGTGAAGTACATGGGGGTCTTCCTGGACAGAAATCTGCGCATGACCACACACGTTACCAAGATCGGAGAAAGGGCAAATAAGATTGCAGCCGCGCTCACAAGGATCACACCAAACGTGGCCGGTCCGACCCAAAAAAAGAAGACTGATCGCGAGTGTAGTATTATCTACAATCCTCTACGCAGCTCCCATCTGGTCCGAAGCGCTGAAATACAAATACTACCGCGAGAAGCTGGAATCCATAAACAGGAGAATGGCCCTGAGGGTGATATCAGGATATCGGACGGTGTCCACTAGCTCGGCGCTGGCAATTGCCGGTATACCTCCCATCCAGTTACAAGCCAAAGAAAGAGGGTTGAGAAGACAGGGGGCGACCGAAGAGGAAGCCCGACTATCCATCCGGAGAGAATGGCAGAGCGAGTGGGAGAGGAAAGACTCCTGGACAAAGACATTCATAAAAGACGTGAGGAAATGGACGGAAAGGAAATGGGGCGACGTGGGGTATGAGCTCACACAGGCCTTCAGCGGGCATGGAAATTTTGCAAGCTACCTATATAAATACAAGCGACGGGAAGACCCAGGGTGCCCATATTGTGGCAGAGAGGATACCCCAAAGTACACCATCTTCGAATGTGCTAGGTGGGAGAGGTTAAGAATGGAGGCGGAGATCAAGTGCGGAGAAGGCGTTACCAGCACAAACATTTCGGACCTGCTACTACGCAGCGAAGAAGACTGGAATGCGATAGCAGAAATGATTTTAAAGATTATTCGAACAAAGATCGATAGATAGGGAGCACAGAACATGGCTAACAACTAGGGGGCGACCATCGGTCCCCGGGCAAAACATGACCGGAAGTAATGTGATAAACGGTTCCCGGTCATGTCCACTAGCTGAAAGAGGACAGGGTTTTGGTGGGTAAACCCTCTTGATGAAGGGGAGTCCCACACATCCCCCCCGCATAGAGCCAAGCGGGGGGATAGCCGATAAACGGTTTCCTAAACCTCAAACAAAAAAAAAAAAAAGGTTAGGTTAGGTGAGGTTCGTTAGGTTAGGTTAGGTTAGGTTAGGTTAGGTTTAGGTTTAGGTTCCTGGCGGGTGGATTCCCAACCAGGCGCGTCCCCAGGTGGCGGATAGGGGGAAGGCCATGCAGATGACCGTACGGGATGCGGGGCCAGCGTCGAATAGGGGCTCGCGGCTTGTAAGACAGCCGCTGGAAGCACCCAAATAAGGCGCCGCGGACCAGTCCACCGGGGGGTGGTTCCTACCGGGAGCGTCTCTCCCACTGGCGAGGGAGAGATACCTACCAAATGATCACCTTGAGATGGTAGGTTTGCGCCAGAATAGGAAGGTGCTCGTGTTCTTGACACAGCGTCTGGTAGCACCTCAAATATGGCGCCGCGGACCAAACCTCCCTGCTCGGCTGTCGTGTCGTGGCAAAGAGCATTGCATGGGAACTAACGGCGCCGTTGGCGGCTTTGCTTTGGCGAACTGGCAACGTTATACCACGTGATACCTCGGTAACACGGGGGGACCGGCAATTGTCGGTCCGAGATGAGTAAACATCCATAAAAATCCCAAATCCTAAGGTGGAGACCAAGCCGAAGGGATGCGTGACTGGATGGAAGACCAGTAGCGATTGGCTCACGTCCTGCTCGGCTGTCGTGTCGTGGCTTAGGGCATTGAACGGACGGAAAACGGCGCCGTCTGGGTTCACACCCCGGTGTGACCCAGGCGTGAAACCATGTACTTCCTAAGAAGTACGGGGGGTGCAGGCCTAAGAATCAGCACCAAGAAGAGAAAACTTCAATAAAAATCCCAAATCCTAAGGCGGAGACCAAACCGAGGGGATGCGTGGCTGAATGGCAGATCAGTCGATATTGGCTAACGTGGGGCTCTGCGACTTGCAGGACAGGGTCTGGCAACCCTGCGGTGCCCTATGCTGGTGGTACGTTTTGCTTCAACTTGTCTTGAACGGCCACCCTACCTTTACACTATACTATCGGGGCTCCCTTGCCCCAACTCTTGCTTCTTCAGGCCCCGATGCCATTAGCTTTTGCGAGGGCTAGGGGACCTTTTCACCTTCCTTTCTCTTTCTTCACGGACGGAATTACGACGACAACATGGCTACGAAATGGACGCTGGCTGAAGCGTTAAACGGCAAACAACGCATGATGGAAACTTCGAGTAAAAACATTCCCCGGGTGGGTCCGGAAGACCGGGAATCCCACACCGCCGCTGGCGGTCTGCCCTATGAGTACGGGGAGGGCGATCATGCAAGAGAAACACGACCACGGCAAGGAAACGGACACGAGTATGGAAACCAGACAAGAGAGGAACGAGTAGCTGCTGACCGGAGCTACATAGCACGTGATGGCAAAAGAGACTACGTCGCGGAGAAGGAAGCTGCTACGGGCGCTATAGACGAAGCAGAGACGGCGGAAGTGTTCGCGGATGATGGCGCGAGGGCACTGCTGGAGATGATCGAGCAGCAGCAAGTCAGTGAGGATGGCTTTTTCGTTAGAAGAGAATCGCTGGCGAGGACCCCGCCATCGAAGGGGAAGGAAGAAGAAGGTCCTCAAGATGGGACCTCGCAAAAGAGGAAGGCAGAAGGTAGCCCACTGAAGGAGGATGAACCAATTGAAGAGACCGACAAGGCGATAGAAGAACTAAGAAGGTTGATTGGAAGGGCAGTAGATTTCACCAACTCGAAGGAGGGGAAAAATGTTAACAAAACAATTAAGGAAATGATTAAAGGGATGGACAGAAACGCGAGGAAAGTTATCAAGGTGAGGAAGGATGAAAGTAACAGGAAGAGGAATAAAAATGCAAAAACACTGGAGGGAAATGGTCATGAAGTAAAGAAACAAGACAAAAAGAAGAATACAGCAACGGAGGTACAAGGCTACATGGACTCCCTACAAGGGAGATATGAACAGTTAGAGGCAAGGATAAAGGTATTGGAGGAAACAACGGAAAGACAGACCGAAACAATTGAGCAGGAAAGGAAGAGGTATAGGGAGTTGAGGGAGAAATACGAGAAGGAAAAGGAAAAGAAGAGGGAAAGAGCAGACCCCTCGAGGGACGAGGAGACCGTATTGATTGAGAATCTAAAAGGAAGTCTAGACAACCTGAAGAAAGATCACGAGGCCCTACGGAGCAAATATGAGAAACTGGAACGGAGGTACCTGAAGGAAAGGGTTGGGTGGCTGGAAAACGAAGTCCGGATACACACGAAGGAGGAAATAGAGGAAATCATGGAAAGACCCAAAACATTGGACAACTTCCTGAGGTTGGTGGCGGCAGAGTGGCCAAAGGAAGTTAGAGACAAAATTAAAATAAGTGACCTATCGCCATACGCATGGGGAAAGGAATATGATATAGCCTTCTATGTGGAGAATGATCACAAAATGGATAAAGAGATTGCTAGGAAACTTAAGAAGGAAATTCCGGAACTGGAGCTATTAACGCCGACGGAGGCGAGCGACACGGGAGAGTATCTCCATTTGATTAAGGAGATGAAGATCCCCAGTAGGAACCTGCAGTGCGGCGAACACTACGGGAAGTTGATTAACACGGCAAAGGGGACCGAGAAACTAATCGGGGTGTTCGGAGCAATGAATGGGCTCAGGGAGGTGTGCATAAGGGATAAAAGGCGCAAGGTATTAATAGCAGTATGCGACAGTTGTGAGGATAAGGAACTGGTCCGGAAGGCGGCGATCTACCTCCTTGGAGAGGAAGTCCAGGTGGAGATGACGGCACCCCGAGAGGTCAGAAACGGCGAGGATGGAGATTCCGCGACGGAAGAAGAAGACGTAGCGGACGGCAGCGGCAGCAAGAGAAGACGGAGAAGGAGGTCGACAAGGGGTAAACCACCAAAAAGGTCGGAAGCGGTCCTCATCACCCTAGGTAGCAGTGAGACCTATGCCGACGTGCTGAGGGAGATGAGAGCCAGTGAAATAGACGCGGGGGTCAGGATCCAAGGCATAACTAAGACGAGGGAGGGCAATATGCTGATGCAGGTCGAAAGGGGCCAAGGAAAGGCGGAAGCGCTGAGGAAAAAACTTAGCGAAAAGATGACTGGAAGGCAACTAAAGACATTACAGGAAACGAGGATTTTGGAAGTGCGGGACCTTGATGCCATCACCACCCAGCAGGAGGTGGCACTGGCAATTAAGAAAACCCACCCGGAAGTAGAAGCCACGGTTAGAAGGATGACCAAAACAGACAGAGAGCAGCAGATTGCTCAGGTGGTGGTTGAACGAAGGGCTGCTGAGCAGATTATCGAGGGCGGATATTTAAGGGTCGGGTGGACCATGTGCAGAGTGAGAGAGAAGACCAGGAACGAAGGGTGCTACAAGTGTTGGGAACATGGGCATGTAAGCATCCAATGCAAGGGCGTGGACAGGAGAGAGATGTGTTTTAACTGCGGAAGCAGAGAACACCGGCTACGAGACTGCCGAAATCGACCCTGCTGCGCGCTGTGCGAAGGCCAGGAAGAAGGGAAAGGAGTGGGCCATAGGCCAAACAGCGACGAATGCCGTTATAAGCCTGACAGTGCCGCCCAGAAGTACGAGAGGGAAGGGTGTTATCGATGCGGCCAGAAGAGCCACTGGGCACGAGACTGTAAAAGTCAAACTGAGGCTGCAGAGGCTGTGAGGGAGAGCTGTGATAAGCCGAAAGAAGGGCACCACCAACCATGCCAGCAGAGCGACAGCACCTGACCACGGATAGACGGACACAGGACGGGAGACGAGGACGAGACAAGACGGTCCGGATCCTGCAGCTCAATACGAACTGCAGCTCAAGGGCGATGGACGTCGCCTACGCGAGAGCGAAGGCGACGGAGGCAGATTTTATCTGCCTCTCGGAGCCCAACAGGCGGCAGTGCGTGGGGAAGCGGCACGTGTACCCGAACGGGCGACGCACGGCCGCGGTTGCAAGGATCGGGACGACGCAACAGGTCCTCCGGTATTGCGAGGGTGGGTGTTATGCGCTGATTGAGACGGAAGAGGTGTGTCTCATCAGCGTGTACATCAGCCCGAACGTATCGGAGGAAGACGTAAACAAGGACCTGGACGACCTCACGGACGCGTTGAAAGCGGCGAAGTGTCCCGCCGTAGTGGCGGGGGACTTTAATGCAAAAAACGCCACGTGGGGGGGACAGAAGACGAACGACAGAGGACGAGCGGTTGCCGACTGGGCGGCGCAAAACGGACTGACGATACTGAACGATGGGCGATACGCAACGTGCGTCAGGCCGAACGGATGTTCATTCGTGGATTTGACGTTCGTGTCTGACGCACTGGCGGCGGACGGGACGGAGTGGAAGGTGGACCCCGACGAGGTCACTCTGAGTGACCACAGACTGATCGTGACGGACATCGTTGGGAAAGGGGGGAAAACGTCCGCCCCGACGACGACGACGGTGGACATGACGAGGTTCAGGAAGGAGATACGGACGAGACTGACGAGACAGAGTCTTCTTACGCCCCAGGAGTGCGTCTCCGCCACTAAGACGTCAGCACGGAGGTCGACGAGGCGGATAGTTAACCCGAGCTCAGCCTACTGGTGGAGCGAGGAGCTAGGCGTCATCCGGGCCCAAGTGCAGGCGGCGAGGCGGGCGTACTTGAGGGACAAGGGGAGAGGACTGGACGCGACGGCGAGTAGGACAAAGTACGACGAGGAAACGAGACGGTACAGACGTGAAATAGGGAGGGCAAGATGTAGGAAATGGGAAGACCTATGCGGGGAGTTGGAGAGGGACCCTCATGGAAATGCTTTCAAAATTACCATGGGAAACCTAAAGGCTCCCTATCCCAGGGTGGACCTGTCCCCGGAGAGTCGGCAACGGCTCTTCGAGGACCTGTTCATCTGGGAGGAGGAGAGGGAGGAGGAGGGGACCGTTGTCGAGACGGGAGATGTGGGTACGGCAGCACCCTTTGGGCTGGGGGAATTGAGAGAGGCCGTGCGAGGTATCAAGGAGGGGAGGGCGCCTGGGCCGGATGGGATAGCGCCGCGACTTGTCAAAGCTGCAGTGGAGGAGGCACCGGCAGCAATACTAGGGATGTATTCCGAGCTGTGGAGACGGGGCGAGTTTCCCACGGAGTGGAAGAATGCGAAATTGGTGCTGGCCGAAAAGCCGCGAGCGAATCCGGGGGACACGCCAAAGTATCGGCCGATATGCTTACTGGATGTCTATGGGAAGCTCTTCGAGCGTCTCATAGGCGCCAGACTGTCGGTCGATATCGAGGCAAGCGGGGAGCTCCACGGGGGCCAGTACGGTTTCAAGAAGGGTGCGTCCACGGTACACGCCATATGTGAAGTGGTGGATAGGGCGCGGCGGATGGGGAGGGTGGGAGCGTCGAAGTGGGGGATTCTCCTCTGCTTTGACGTGAAGAACGCCTTCAACACCGCGCGCTGGGGGATCATAATCAGCCGTCTGAGGGAGAGGAGTGTGTCGCAGGGGGTGCTCAGAGTCGTCAGGGACTATCTGCGAGACAGAAGGGTCGAGGTGACGAAGGGAGAGGTGCGGAGCGTCTTCGGTGGCGTTCCACAGGGGTCCGTATTGGGCTCGCCGCTGTGGAACGTCATGTACGACGACGTCCTGCATCTTCCCTTTCCGATCGGTGTGCTGCCCATATGTTTCGCGGACGACCTGGCACTCTGGGTTGAGGGGGCGACGGAGGGGGAGGTGAACCTTAGGGCCGCCGAAAGCGCGCGGCTTGTGGGGGACTGGATGGTACGGAACCGGCTCGAGATGGCCGTGGCGAAAACCACGGTCGTCATGCTGGGGAGGCACCGGCCATCCACGAAGCTGCAAGTGAGAATAGGAGACCTGACGTGCGAGCCCGTGAGGGAGGCCAAATATCTAGGAGTTGTCCTGGATAGGGGCCTCCTGATGGGAGAGCACGTCAAGTTGGCGGTCAGTAAGGCGGGAAAGACGATGGCGGCTGATGGGGAGGGTGAAGGGGCCCACACACATAAAGAGGAGGGTGCTAGCGGGAGTGGTGACGTCGAGCCAAATGTACGCGGCCCCGGTGTGGTGCGAGGCGATGAGGATCGCGAAATACCGCGGTATGGTGCTCTCTCTACAGAGAACGGCCTGTATCGCGGTGGCCTCGGCGTATCGCACGATATCGGGTCCGGCGGCGTGCGTCATCGCGAAGATGGTCCCTCTGGATCTTCTGGCTCGGGAGAGGGAGCGTGTGTTCCGAAGTGGGGGCAAGGAGAGAATGAGAGAGAGAGAACGGACAATGAACGAATGGCAGGAAAGCTGGGCTGGCGAGGGGAGGGCCTCCTGGACGAGGCGGCTGATACCCGAGATAGGCCGCTGGGTGGACTGCGCACACACGTACACTACGTACTATGTGACGCAGGCGCTCAGCGGACACGGATGTTTCGGGGATTACCTGCACCGTATCGGGAAGTGGCGGTCCAGTCGATGTATGTATTGCGAGGAAGTGGACACGGCGGAGCACACGCTGTTTTTCTGTGAAAGATGGGAGATCCAGAGGGGCAGGATCTTGGCGGTGGCGGGGGGGAGACGGCTGTCACCTTCCACGCTCATCGAGAGTGTGACGGGCACCAGGGAGGCATGGAGAGAGGTCGTAGGAGTGCTAGGGGAGTTGTTCTCTCAGAAGGAGAAGGACGAGCGTGAACGACAAGGAAGGGAGTAAGGCGATGGAGAAAACGTGGCCCGCTGGGTAGAAGTGAGCACACGAGTGCGTTCCTACCCAGCAAGTAAGCCTGGCCAAGGAGTGGTTTTAGCGGGTAGGCCTCCCTTCGGGGAGGAGATTCCTGCACTACCTTGCGCCGATAGAACCTAAGGCGCTTGGTGTCTATCAAAGATTTCCACTTCTATACAAAAAAAAAAAAAAAAAAAAGGTTAGTTAGGTAGGGGTTAGGTTGGTTAGGTAGGTGAGGTCGAGGTTCGGTTAGGTTAGGTTAGGTTAGGTTTAGGTTAGGTTAGGTTTAGGTTAGGTTTAGGTTAGGTTAGGTTTAGGTTAGGTTAGGTTTAGGTTAGTTTAGGTTAGGTTAGGTTAGGTTAGGTTGGGTTGGGTTAGGTTTAGGTTAGGTTAGGTTAGGTTTGGTTAGGTTAGGTTAGGTTAGGTTTAGGTTAGTCAGTCGCAGCTAGACCACGGAGGCGGCTAGACGCGTTTTCTGGAGCTCCGGAGCTTATTTTTGCAACGGCGCGAATAGTATCAGGAAAATTTGTCAAGTGACATCGATGTGTGCGCGCTTAAAAAACGCTCAAATTGGTGTAAAAATTATTAAAATCGGACAAGTGATTACGAAGATATGGATTTTTATAGTTTAGTGAATTAAATTACTGTGAAAGGCAGGCACGTGGTTTGCGAAAAGCGCACCCCCGTTGCGGGGGTGGATCTGAGTGGTATCTGTGGATAGAGGACTGCGCCACGAGTGCAACGCGCACTGGTGGATCCTTATCGGATCAGGCGTTCAGGAGCTACAGCCATATCAAATTTCGGGTGATAACTACTGATAAGGACATAGGAGCCAAACGGGAAGGGTGACAGCATCGAGGGACGGCTCAGTAGATTTGGGCTGAAAAGAGGATTCTTTTGATATACGACTTGCGAGGGTGGGATCATCCCCTGCGCGCCGCATTCCCCCTGGCCACGTGGTAAACGGTAGCGGAAGGGGTCAGTCAAGCCAAGAGCAAGTTGGTGGGTGAGAAAGGGACAGGTGAGAGGACCAGTTAGAAAGCAGAACGGTGGCTATCGGTGCAGTAGTTCGGCGGTGATAAGGCTATCAGTGTAATAGTGATAAAACTTTAAACGCTGGTAGCTCGGCCAGGGTGCGTAGTTCGGACACGGGACAAAGTTTAGGTAAGTCGGGGCAATTTTATCTTTCTTCCGACACCTCATTTGAGGGGGTGGGGGTGAATCACCCCTTTTTAACCAAAACGCTCAACTAGGAAAAGTGGTTTCAAACTATTGTTAGACGCTTGTTAGTAGTGTTTAAAGGTTAGTGGATTAATTTAGGGCGATAGGACGTTTTAGTTTGTAAGGAATTGCGACAGGACGTTGATAAGTAGTGATAAGAAAACAGGGACGCTGTTGGGAGTGTTATAGCACTGTTTAAGGCGATAGGACGTTTTAATAATAGTCTAGGGCTAGTGCAAAACCGAAAGGGCGCTCGAGGGCGCCTTCGCGCAAGGAGAAGGTGTAACAGACAGGAAGCAGGAGAGAAATGTCCTCTGACGACGGTGCGATGGCGATGGCGAGTCGCCCTCGCATTCTGAGGACACCCCCAAAATCAAAATCGCAGTCGTACGCCCAAGCCGCGGGCCAAGACGAGGATACCGTTCCGCCTACGCCAGGGGTCATACTAGAGACCCCAGTAGAGAGTAGGCGGAAGAGAGCCGACACTGATACGGAAAGTGACAGCGACACCGACTGGTCTACACAGATGCAGTTCAAAAGACCGAAGAGAAGAAGTGAGACGGAAACCGACACGGTGATCGTCTCCCCCAGGTCGACGTTAAGCGAACTGGGGGACTTACGAAAACTGCAGACAGAGGGAGCGATATTGGCAGCCGAGTTACAAAAGGGCATCAATGAGGCGGTGACTTTCACCAGGAAGTCCACCAACACGAGCAACGTACTTAAAGGCCTGATACAGAACATTAGACAGCAATACCGTAGGATGGAAAACCACCGCCTTATGGCCGAAAATAAATGGTCAAAGTATGTGGGGGGGTTACAAGTGGCTTCGATTAATAACGCGGATATACACGGGTCCGGAGGGAAAAAGATCAGCAAGGCAACGGGCATGTCGCCCAGAAACACGCGAGATGCGGCAACCAGCACGGCGACAGGACAGAAAGCGAGCCCGGAGAGGGGAACGTACGCGGGGATAGTGGCCAGCGGGAGTACTCGAGGAGAACCAGTGGTCATGCTCGAGAAAATGGAGTTACCGTCCCGGAACAAGGCAAGTGTCACGGAACGTATCAACGAGGCCAGAAGTAAAAAGGTGAGATTGGTGGAATCGGCGACGGCAACGGACCGGGGATCGGGAACCGAAACGGAAGGAGAGTGGCGAGTGAAAAGGAGGAGGAGGCAGAGGAAAACGGCAGAATCTGCGAGTGGCAGCGAGGGCACTGCATCGACGAGAATACGACGGCCTACCAGAAGGGCCGAGGCTGTCCTAGTTAAGCTGCAAGGGGGAAACCATATGGAGGAGATCTTGAAGAAGATAAGGCAGACGGATATGTCTGGAGTATCGACTAAAATCGAAAGTATCACAAAAACGAGGAATGGGGACATCCTACTTAGAGTGGAAAGAGGTGTCGGGATGGCCGAGCCAGTATTACACAAGATTAAAGCCACAATTAGTGACCGAGAAGTGGCACTGCTGGAAGACAATTGCACCCTAGTTGTCAGAGACCTGGACGCAGTCACGACGCAGGACGAGGTATTGCAGGCCATACTGGCGGTCAGCTCATCGGCGAGATGCCGAATGAAGAATATCATAACGGTAGAGAGAGGACAAAAGGTGGCATACGTCAACACGAACAGGGAGGCAGCTGAAAAAGTTGTCAGGCAGGGCTACATACGAGTGGGACTGACCTGTAGAGTTAAGATAAGCTATGAACAGCCGCGGTGCAACAGGTGCTGGGAACTAGGGCATCTAGCGACCCAATGCAAGGGAGAAGACCGGAGCGCACACTGTTATAATTGCGGGAACGCGGGACACTTTGCCAGGGATTGCGAGGCAGAAGCGACGTGTCGTAGGTGCGAGGGACTCGCCGAAGGTCTCGGAGCAGGGCATCGGGCGTACACGAAGAGATGCCAGTACGAAAGGAAACGGAAGGAAATCGAAGCAGCAAAGGCGTCTGCGGCGGAAACGCATTCGGCACAGGCAACCAACGCAGCATGGTTCGAGCAAGGAAGTGCAGCGCAGCAGAGTGCAACCAATAGGCAAGGGGGCGAAGGGAGGAACGTTAATACAGAACAGGACAATGGGGTACAAAGTGCTGCAAATTAATCTAAACAGAAGCAGGGAAGCCCTGGACTTGGCAGTGCGGGTGGCCGAGGAAAGCGGTAGTGACATCCTGGTGCTGTCCGAGGTGGGGGTTGATACGCGTGGACACGATTTGTTTAAGGACACGAGTGGGTTAGTAGGGATAATGTTAGGAATAGGATATGTGTAGATAGGGTCGGGGAAGGACTAGGATTTGTTTGGGTCACTATAAGTGGCACCGAACTATATAGTGTGTACATGAGCCCTAACGACTCGAAGATGCAGCTGGAGACGCAGTTAGACGACCTCCAGAGCGTCATCAGGGCAAACGGTGCTCATAGGGCGATAGTGGCGGGCGATGTGAATGCGGCGTCACCGGCTTGGGGCGCCCCATCCTCCAACAGAAGGGGGACCATAGTACTAGAATGGGCCGAGAGTTTGGATCTAGTGGTGTGCAATACGGGTAAGAAGGCTACGTACGAGCAGGGTGCGCGTAGATCAATAGTGGATGTGACCCTCTGCTCCCAGAAACTCTCGGGAGACTTCGGTGGGTGGGAGGTCTCGGCACAGGAGACATTAAGTGACCACAAGTATATATTTTGGACGTGCGGTTCGAGGCGGTCTAATAACCGACAGCCGACACAAGCTAGGATGTTCACGGGAGGGTGGAATAGCAATAAGATAGATCTCCAACAGTTGACCTCGCGTATCCAAAGCGTCGAGCCATCGAGAGTCGGCAATGCGGACCATCTGTCGGAAGAACTTAGGGACATCTGTCGTGCAGTCATGCCACCAAAGCGCACGGGGGCCAGGTCGCAATTTTGGTGGAACGAGGAGATTGACCAACAGCGGCAAGTTTGCGTGCGCAGCAGAAGGGCTTATCAGCGCAAGCTGAGAAGAGGAGACTCTGCGGAGGAAGAGCAAGCCAACTTGAGGGAGCAGAGGGGCAAGCTCAAAAGAATGATCGTTATTAGCAAAAAACGAGCCTGGGAACAGCTGTGCCAAGAGCTGGATAACGACATCTGGGGCAAAGGCTACCAGATAGTCACAAAAAAGATAAGGAAGCAAACCGTAAGAGCGGGATGGAACGATGCGGCCATGGAGGCGGAGGTCTCGAAACTTTTCCCACGTCATCCTACGCCGGAACCTGTACCCGCGGCAACAGGACCGCCCAACGGCGAGGAGGTGACGAAGGAGGAGGTGATGGCGGCAGCTAATCAGCTCCCCAATAAAAAGGCCCCGGGCCCGGACAGTGTGCCGGCAATCGTTGTGAAAAACCTGGCATTGTCCAAGCCGGAAATTTGGCAAAAGATCACTAATGACTGCCTGAGAACCGGAGTGTATCCCGGAAGATGGAAGATAAGCAAACTGGTGCTCATTCCGAAACCAAATGGGTCATACAGGCCCATCAGCCTGCTTGATTTTGCGGGCAAGGTCGCAGAGCGCATTATTAAAGACAGGATCGGCGCGGAAATCGATGGCAAATTATCCGACAGGCAGTACGGGTTCCGCAGGGGAAGGTCGACGGTCGATGCAGTCCGAGCTATCGTGGAAAGAATTCAGGCGGCGAACAAGGGCACATGGCGTACTAGACTCGTTTGTCTAGTGGCGTCATTGGACGTCAAAAACGCCTTCAACTCAGTGTCGAGAAGGGCAATACTGCAAGCGATGTCTGAGATGGGGGTGTCAGTCGAAGCGACTAACCTGATCTCTAGCTACTTATCGGGTAGACAGGTGCTAGTGGATAAGCCTTCGGGAGCGCAGTGGCGGTTCACAGATAGTGCGGGTGTGCCGCAGGGGTCGGTTCTCGGACCTCTGCTGTGGACCATCATGTACGACGGAGTGTTGCGACTCGAACACGAGAAGGGAGTCGAAGTATTCGGGTTTGCGGACGACCTAACCGTGGTGGCAGCCGGGAGGGGGCCCGACGAAACAGCCCGGGCACTTCAACGCGCGGTCCACAAGATCTCCGAATGGATGGGCACTAGAAGCCTGAGCCTCGTACCGGAAAAGACCAAGGTGTGTTTGATGACGGGGAAGCGGAGGCTAGGACAAGTTACGATAGACGTGTTGGGCCAAAGGCTGACGGCGGAGAGTAAGATAAAGGTACTGGGGATAACATTGGACAAGTGTCTCCACTTCACGGAACACACAAGACAAGTCTGCGACAAAGCGGTTAGGTGCCACGCGGCCCTAAAGACGCTTCTGCCGAACACGGGCGGCGCGCGCGCGTCGAAACGAAGAGTGATGGCGGCGGCGGTCACGTCATTAGTGTTATACGGCGCGGAAGTGTGGGGCGCGGCCATGAAGTGGGGGACTTCGGTTAAAAGAGTGGACAGTGTCTTTAGACTACTAGCGGTATCCATCGCGAGTGGATATCGCACGGTGCAAACCGACGACATCTTGACAGTGGCAGCTCTCCCACCGGGACAAATTCTAGTAAACGCTAGGATGCAAGGGTGGGATGTCGCAAGGATACGACACGAGTGGCAGGCTAGGTGGAACAAGAGACGATCATGGACTAAGACGCTAATCCCAGTGTTAACGAACTGGGTGGAACGAAAGCATGGGGAGGTGGGGTACTACCTCACGCAGTTTCTCACAGGCCACGGGGAGAACGGCACCTACCTCCAAAGGATCGGGAAGAGAGCGAGCGAAGAATGTGTAGATTGCCAGCAAACCGATGACGAAGGGCACGCCATCTTCGACTGCGAGAGATGGATACAGAGCAGGAGAGCAACGGAGACGACGATCGGAGCAGATCTAAGACCAGACAACATCATCGGTCAAATGCTCGCTAGTGAATCGAACTGGAACAGAATAGCAAGCTTCGTCGTCCACGTCATAGAGACGAGGGAATGCGAGGCGCGGCGGAGAGGCCAGTAAAGGCCAAAAGTTACTATGGCGACATCTAAGGGGTGAACACCTACCCCGGCCGATCGGCATAGCGAAGGATGCGTTTGCGATGCCCTATGCCGACTCCTAAGGCGGAAGTGAGGAAAGGGTTTTAGTGGGTAAACCATACCTAGATGGAAGGGAGTCCCACACACCCCCCGCTATAGAGCCAAGCGGGGCAGCCTTTAAAAGGTTTCCCAAACCTCGGAAAAAAAAAAAAAAAAGGTTTAGGTTAGTCGTACGCGAAGTCTCAAAGCGGAATGACGTGTTTCGAGCGAGCTGCGGCCTTTTAAAGTGTATGGTGTTTGTTTTTTCGGTTAAATTTCGTGAGTGGTGTCTTTTTGTGCGCCGTAAAATTACAAAAATTCTGGTGTTTGTGTCATCCAAATCGGCCCAGTGAAACGGGTGTTACGGTTTTTTAAAGTTTTATATTAATTTTAACGCGCGAGGACGTCGCCTGATAAAGCGGGGGGGCGGAAGAAGTGGTGATAGCGGGTCGTGCCAGGTGTCGCCGGAAAGCCCTCTTTGCCCCGAGTCCAACCCGCACCGGGACGATCTAATCGGACAAAAGGGACGGGAGCTGCAGCCCTATCAAATACTTGGTGATAACCACTGATAGGGCTGTGGTGGCGCAACGGACAGGAGAGCGTCGCGGCGCGGCTTGGTGGATCCAGCGCGAAACGAGGAGTCCGACGGTACCCAACTCGAAGGGGTAGTCAACCCCCTTCCGCACCGGCCACTGAGGGCCACGTGGTTTTCGGTGGCGCAGGGAGGCCCCTTAAAAGGTAGGATTGCATGCCTAATTAAAGAAAACAAAGATACGAGTGTAAAAAAGTGTTCCCCGTCCCGATCCAACCAGCGGTTCTCCTGCGATAGGCTTATCAGTCCCCCTTAGATTAAACTTTGGGAGGCGTTAGGGGGTCGTAGGAGGGTGCGGTCGATCCGGGAGTGAGCGCGTTGGACAGAGCCCAAAGAGACAAGTGTTTCGACACCCCACTCGGGGGGGTAGGCACGTGTTTTAACGGGGGTGTTTGTACGTAAACAACGAGTGTTCGCGAGATAAGGACAGATAGGACTGTAGAACCCAAACCGCGAGTCGCACAGGGTTCGCACTAGGCGCGTCTTGTTCCTCTTAACAAGGCGCTTCGGTAGACACCCCACTCGGGGGGGTAGCTGCACCCCTAAGCGCGCCCATTTTCGGGGGAGGCGATAAAATCTAAACGGGTGGTCGGATTCTCCCGGTTACACTCGTGTCGAACTCGGAGCGCTTCTACGCATCTATAGACACCCCACACGGAGGGGTGGTTTCACTCCCTGCGCGCCCCTTTTTTACCGGGGCCAGTGGAAAAGACCATGGAATTGCAAACCCCGGCCCATTCAAAAGGGCACGAGGCGACAATGGCAGAGGAGATGGCAGCAGTGCTGGGCAAGGAGGGAATGGACCCGAAGTCACCCCTAATAGGCTCGTGGGAGCTCCGTTGGTCCGAAGAAGAGGGGAAGTCGGTGCCTACTGGAGCCAAAGAGACGCCAAAGAGGAAGAATCAGTGGAGCGGCGAAGGGTTACCCTCAGCCAAAAAATTAAATAAAAGGGCCCTAAATGATAAAGTCATCCAACTAATCCGGAAGGTGGAAAGGAAAGTCAGACGTCTAGACGACCTAATCACAAAAAATACCACAAAGGAGATTAAAGAGGTCACCATCGAGTTAAGGAGCGCGATCTCACAACTAGCAGCAGATGACGTAATTGCCTACATCGAGGAGAGGGACCCGACGACAAAAAAGAAAGAGGTAACCCCAACAAATTCGACATTTTGCCAGAGATGCAAGGTGGTAATAGCAGCTGAAGACCGCGAGCGCGAAGAGATCCAGATGAAGATCGAAGAAGCCCGAACCGAGACGGAGATCTGGGAGGTGGCCCAGAAGAAATGGCCTGAGAGAACCCTACGAGGATTCGCGGACCTAGGAGGCAACTGGATGGGCAACGAAGTGGCACTTTATAGCACAGCGGAAGGAGACAAAGTAAGGCAGAAGTTAGTCGGCAGACACCCCGAATTCGCGAGCCACGTTAAAGGTCTTCAGACATTCAAAGGAGGCATGACCACATTCAGGAAGTCAGAGGCCGTGATAGAAGAAGGGGAAAACGAAAAAGACGAAAAAGATAGATTCATATTCGTAGCGGCCATAGAGGGGAAGACAAGTGAGGAGAGGGCCAAATCGGTAATAGAAACAATCAAGAAAGCGGCAAGACGGATGGAATCCAAAGGCCAGAAGCAAATTAAAATTTTCGCACCACCAGAAGACAGAGACATGTGCACCAAAATCGCAGAGTGTGTGCTATACAATAAGACCATACAGTACGGCTTCGACGGGGCGCAAAAAGAAGAAGGAAAAAAGAACAAACAAGAAGTCTCTTTCCTCATTAAAGAAGAAGGAAAGACCTATGCCGACCTACTCAAAGGAGCTAAAAAAGCGTTAGAAGGAGAACCGAGCCAAGCCGTCAAAGCAGTACAGAAGACCAAGGAGGGTCATTTGCGTCTGGTCTTGGACAAGACTAAGTCGGACATCAAGGCAGCCAAAGACAAACTACATCAACAGATGAGCTCGGCGAGCTGCACCGTCAGAGGTGAAGAGCGAGAGAAGGTGGCTTTTCACCTTCGGGACATTGACGAGATCACGACGGAGAAGGAGATAGAAGAGGCCCTTACGTCAATACTGAAACCAGACAACCCAGGAAAATTGGAGGTCAGGCCGATAAGGGGCCCAGAGGGAGGCAACAGGGCCGCCACGATTTTGGTAGACCGTTCCTTAGAACACCAACTCGAAGGCCATAGTAGGGTGTGGATAGGTATCGCCCCCTGTCGCATTAGGAGACGAGTAGAAGTTGAGAAATGTTACAAATGCTGGGAAATCTACGAGTCCGGGCACGTGTACAGAGAGGGGGGAAACACGGAGAAAAAATGTTATAACTGCGGCCAAGCAAACCACGTCAGGGAGAAGTGCACCAACCCGAAGAGGTGCTACATGTGTGAAGAAGACGGGCATGGTCCCTGGACCATGGCCTGCCCCAAATTTAAACAGGCCGTCAGAAATGCAGAGGATAAACGTAAGGCCTCGAGGCTAGTAAATAGACCTACCATAATAAACTAACAGCGATATCCCGTCATGACTCTAGTCTTTTGTTTTGTGATATCAAATTTTTATCTATACAAACTTTTTAAAGTGTTTTACGTGATGTCCGTCTCTTTTATCCTAAACATAGACCCACAAAGTTTTAATGTGTCATACATGGTGTTTGCTCCCTATATTTTAAATTTAGTGCCGCGTTTTATCCCCGGGTGCGAGAAAAAACTAAGCGCAAACTGTGATATCCACCACGAGCCTCCTGAACCAAGGACACGTAGTCTTCTGTCTGTGATATTTTTATCTATACAAACTTTTAAAGTGTTTTACGTGATGTCCGTCTCTTTTATCTATAACATAGACCTACAAAGTTCTAACGTGTTATATATGGTGTTTGTCCCCTATATTTTAAATTTAGTGCCGTGTTTTATCCCCGGGTCCAAGAAAAAACTAAATCCAACCTGTGATACCCACCACGAGCCTTCCAAACCAAGGACACGTAGTCTCCATCCGAGACAGGTCGAGCTGTGATATATTTATTTTTTATATTTATCTACCTTTATTCCTACACGAAGTCAATGCTCCAAGTTATCCAAATTAACTTAAACAACAGGAGGGAAGCCCTCGATTTAGCAGAGTATACTGCGTACGCCAGGAAAGTAGACATTTTATTATTATCCGAAATGGGGAAGGCCGGAACGGAACGCGCGAACATTACAGACGTGAGTGGAAAAGCGGGCATTATGATAATAAATAGAGAAATCTGGGTCGAACACCTAGGGGCGGGTGAAGGATACGTGTGGATTGTGGTGCGCGGAATGCGGATCCTGAGTGTATACATGCCGCCGAACGACCCTATAGACAAATTCATAGCCAGTCTGGATGAAATAGGGGAGGTGATTCGAGATACAGCTACAAATAAAACAATACTCGGTGGAGATTTTAACGCGGCCTCTCCAGCATGGGGCGCACCCAAGACGTCAAGGAGAGGACAAATCCTGATGGAATGGATGGCAAGGCACGATATGGGTATTGCCAACCGAGCAGAAGCCCCTACATTCATCAGGGGAAGCCAGACCTCCTATCTGGATCTCACCATAACGTCGCAAAATATGCTTGATCGTCTGGACGAATGGACCGTGATGGAGGACGAGACCCTGAGCGACCACCGATATGTCTTTTGGAGGGTAGCAATGAAAGAGCCGAAGATGGACACCAGTGCTAGCACCAAGAGCTGGAATACTAATAAAATAGATATGGTGGCACTTGAAAGAGAGGTGAAGCTACTCCCGAATCACTTCACTAGTGCGGAACAATTAAAGAATGCGCTAGAAAAAATCTGCATAGCTACCATGCCACCGAAGATAACAAATAGGAGAGCAACGTACTGGTGGAATCAGGAAATTGCCGCTACGAGACGAACCTGCGTGGCGGCCAGAAGAGCAGTCACGAGGGCCAGGAGGACGGGAAGGCCGCTGGAAGAAGTACAATCAACCCTCAAAGAGAAACGAAAGATACTAAAGAACCTAATTAAAACAAGCAAAAGAAGATGCTGGAAGGTCCTTTGTGACGAACTGGATAAGGACATATGGGGGAGGGGATATAAAATAGTTACCAACAAACTAGCCAAAAAGAAGCTGTCGACGATAACAAATGACGAAAGCCTCTACAAGATCATTAGAGAACTTTTTCCGAGCCATGAGCCCACTGAAGTAGAAGAGATGGGAGAAACAGAGCTGAAGGAAGTCTCCACTACGGAGGTGATCTTAGCCGCGAGGCAACTCCCTAACAATAAAGCGCCAGGTCCGGATATGGTTCCCGCAAGGATAGCGAAATATACCGCTATTAATAGACCGGATATATGGGCAAACCTGGCTACGCATTACCTGAGACAGGGGGAATACCCGAAAGTCTGGAAACATAGCCGCTTAGTACTGATTCCAAAACCAAACGGAACACATAGACCCATATGCTTACTAGACTATGCGGGAAAAATATTCGAGAAAGTCATCAAGGCGAGGCTAGAAGAACACATATCGACGAAAATCTCCGACAGACAATACGGCTTCAGGAAGGGGCGCTCCACCCTAAGTACCCTGGCGATACTGGATCATATAAGGGAGGACGCAGTTAGTGGCACGCATAGAACGCGGAAAATATGCCTGATGGCATCGGTAGATGTAAAAAACGCCTTCAACTCAGTCTCGCACCGTTACATCACTAAGGCATTGAAAGAAATGGGAGTCCCGGACTACTTGAGAAAGGTCGCGAGAAGCTACTTAATAAACCGGACCGTTGAGATCCAGAAACCAGAAGGGGGGACATACATATTCAGTCCAGAAGCAGGAGTTCCACAGGGGAGTGTCCTGGGACCAATACTCTGGAACGTGGCCTACGACGGAGTCCTGAGGCTCGAGGTGCCCGATGGGGTAAATATAATTGGTTTCGCCGACGACATCACCATAGTCGTGGTGGACAAGACCATGGAAACGGCGATTCACAAACTCCAGGCCACGACTGAAAAAATCAGCCTCTGGATGGAAACGAGGAACCTACAGATTGTGCCCGAAAAAACGAAAGTGGCCCGACTAACGGGACGGAGAAGACTAGCGGACGTTTCCTTTGACATATTAGGGAAGACAATAGAAGCGGAAAAGTCGATCAAAATTCTGGGAGTAATAATTGATAAAAATGGAACTTTCTTAGAGCACGTGAAATACGCGGTAGCGAAGGCCCTCAAAACTTACACGGCCCTTAAGAGGATAATGCCGAATAGTGGGGGCGCGAGAGCAAGCAAGAGGAGAGTGTTAGTGAGTGCCGTAACGTCAACCTTACTGTACGGGAGTGAAGTATGGTGCGGAGCAATTAGGTGGGCATGCGCCAGGGACTGGATTAATAAAATTCTAAGACTACTAGCAATAAAGTGCGTGAGTGCATACCGCACAGTGCCGTTAGAGGACGTCCTAGTTATCGCGGGCATTCCCCCAGCGGACATTCTAGTAAGCTCGCGGGCGAACAAGTGGGGTAAGGAGGAAACCTGCATGAAGATGGCAGCTGAAATGGGATGACAGGACCTCCTGGACCAAAAAGTTAATCCCAGATATAAGAACATGGTTGGGCCGCGGACACGGTGAAACGGAGTACAGCTTCACACAATTCCTAACAGGTCATGGAGAAAACGGGGAATATCTAGCTAAGATAAATAAGAGGACAACGGATGAATGCGTGGACTGCGGGCTCCCAGACAACAAAGCGCATGCAGTTTTTGAATGTCCCCGATGGCATGGGGAAAGAGAGAAGCTAAACAGCAACATCGGCGAAGTGGTTACCCCAGACAACATCATAGGAATAATGTGCGAAACATCACAAAATGGGACATAATTAAGAGATACTGCTGCAATATAATTAACGTCAGAGAACGGGAAGGCAGATAACACCGAGAAAAGTGATAAAGACTCGCCATCAGAAGAATGCTCACGTGATACCTGATGGCGATGTTCT
The DNA here is from genome assembly GCF_008802855.1 of Photinus pyralis. Taxonomy (NCBI): domain Eukaryota; kingdom Metazoa; phylum Arthropoda; class Insecta; order Coleoptera; family Lampyridae; genus Photinus; species Photinus pyralis. The sequence goes on from NW_022170249.1 coordinate 55,187,419, forward strand.
TCTTTAATATGGGATTGGGAGAAGGGGGAGTGGGGGCAGGTCCCACACTCCCCCTGCATAGATTTATGGTTCAACAGCAGGGGGGTGTGTTAGGCATTTCCCAATTCCCAGTTTAAATTTAAAAAAAAAAACAAGTTAAAAAGTAATCGTAAACGATTTACATAAAGCGCATTTCCACTTGCATTCATTTCCCATTTGTAAGATGCAACTTCTATAAAATCGTAAAAATCCGGCCACAAATATGAAAGATAGCGTTGCACATGGGCAATCCATTGTTGACGTGCTACTTCAATTTCAGTTTATGAGAAGAATTTCATTTCCATGCTTTTCTAAATAAGAAGGTTGGAACTGCGCATGCGCAAACCTAAATTGTAAAACTAATTTACTATAACTAACTAATAAACTAAGATTTTCCTTTGTTCCAAGCGCCTAAGTATCAAATTTCACTTAAATAGTTCCATAGATAAAAAAAGTTGGCACGGCGCATGCGCAAAATAAAAGTTTGAAACTGGCGCTAGATTTTCCTTTATTCCAAGTGCCTATGTATCACATTTCATTTAAATTCTTCCATAAATAAAAAGTTGGCACTGCGCATGCGCAAAACCAAATTTTGAAATTGGCGTTTGATTTTCCTTTATTCCAAGTGCCTATGTATCAAATTTCATTCAAATATTTTTATAAGTAAAAAAGTTTGCAATTCGGTTTATAAATGGTCGAGATGCGAAAAGGGCACTGTGAATTTTGAATCGATTCGATCCAACTTTTGGCATTGCGTATTATATGGCTAAATCTATGCCCATATTGAATTTCATGCAATTCAGTTTCATAACTAACGGAGATGTAAAAGCGATCGAACATTTCTAAACAAAGTTATCGTTCACACGGACAGATAGATGGACAGACAGACAAAGGAACAGACGGAGAGACCAACCGGCAGGCGACAGATAGCAATGAAAATTATAAACGATCTCTAGGATCGTTAATAAACGGCAAAAGTGTAAAATTATGGAACATGTAAAAAACGGTTTTTGTTTTTTTTACAATAACTTTTTTTGTAAGCGGTACAGAAAAAATTCCTTCCTTGGTACAAGACTCGACACCATAACGAAATAACAAATAGCGAAAAAAGTAGAACAATAGCTCTTAAGATAAAAAACTAGTAGCGTCGCAAAGTTAGCGGACGGACGGACGGACAAAGTGGCCACAATAGCGCATTTTTTTGTTATTTTTGTGGAAATGCGCTAAAAAGGTTAGGTTTAGGTTAGGTTTAGGTTTGGTTAGGTTAGGTTAGGTTAGGTTTAGGTTAGGTTAGGTTAGGTTAGTTTAGGTTTAGGTTAGGTTAGGTTAGGTTTAGGTTATATATATGTATATATAATATAACCATTTTATATATATATCGGTGCTCCTCTACGGGTGCGAAATGTGGGTGGAAGCGCTGAAGTTCGGGTGTGCGAGGGACATGTGTAATAAAATACTAAGACTACTTGCAATAAAAACATCCAGTGCTTATATAACGGCGGCCATGGAGGACATTTTAGTGGTAGCGGGTATACCGCCGATTGAGATTATGGTAAACGCCAGACTCGGAAAGTGGGGTAAAGAAAGGCAGTGCATGGAATGGCAGATGCGATGGGACGCCAGGACATCTTGGACACACACCCTAATACCGGAACTGAGAACTTGGCTTGGAAGGAACCACGGAGAAGTAAATTACACCCTCACCCAATTCCTAACGGGGCATGGGGAAAACGGCGCTTACCTGTGTAAGATTGGGAAAAGAGAAAATAATGAATGTGTAGACTGCGGCCTTCCGGATGATAAAGCCCATGCAGTCTTCGAATGTCCAAGATGGTATGCGGAGAGGAGGGAGCTCAATAGGCAGATTGGGGAAATCGTAACACAAACAAACATAGTTGACATAATGTGCGCAGACGAGCGGAAATGGAGCATGATCGAACAATACTGCCGAAAGATAATCAATACTAGGGAGAAAGAGGGCCAAATGCATTAATTAGGGCAAAGCGGCCGGAAGAATGCCCTCCGGTGATACCTGGCCGTGGCGCTGAACATTTATTTATTCATGTCGAGGAATTAGGGAGAAAGGGTTTAGTGGGTGCGAGTCCCACACTACCCCCACAATAGATATGTATGTGGGGGTGTGCGTAGGCATTCCCTAATTCCCATGATAGAAAAAAAAAAAAAAAAGGTTTAGGTTAGGTTAGGTTTAGGTTAGGTTAGGTTAGTCGTGGTCTAATGCGCAAAGTTAGAGACAGTCTAGATACCTTACAAAGAAAAATGGCCTTAGGAGTGGTGGCCGCGTATCGCACGGTCGCAACGAAAGACCTCTTGGTGGTGGCGAGCTTGATCCCTTTAAGGCTGCTGGTGGAGGAAAGGGCGTTAGGGAAAGACAGAGGAGGTACCCTAGAAACTTGGCAAAGAGAATGGGAAGCTCGCTCCTCCTGGACGAAAACGCTAATAAAGGATCTGAGGCCGTGGGCGAACCGCAAACACGGAGAAACAAACTACTGGCTTACACAGTTACTCACGGGACACGGAGAAGTAGGGGTATATTTACATAAAATAAAGAAACGGGAGACGGAGAAATGCAGTGATTGTGAACAGAGAGATACCGCAGGGCATGCAATCTTTCAGTGCCCAAGGTGGGAAGCGGCAAGATGGAGGCTAGCGATAGAGATAGGGGACATGATAGAACCAGAAAATTTGGTAAACTTGATGTTAGAAAGCGGAAACAAATGGAACCAGATAAATAACTACATAGAACATGTCATATCGACCAGAGAAAAGGAGGCAAGACAAAAAGCCGGAGAGAGAAGACGCTGAATTTTTTTTTTAAATTATTCTGATTATGAAAAGGCCCCTCTGGAAGAATGTTTTTTGCGATGCCCAGAGGAGGATACCTTGAGGAAATGTGAAACTTGGGAGAAGGGTTTTAGTGGGTGCGAGCCCCACACTACCCCCGCCATAGATTCTAAAAGCGGGGGTGTGCGCTAGGGACATTACCTAATTCCCAAATTTATGGAAAAAAAAAAAAAAAGGTTAGTCGTGGTCTGAGTTCCATAGCGTACTGACGCGGAATAACCGAGCTGCGTTCCGCTAATTTTTGGAGTTGGTTTTATCAAAATCGGACCGGTAGTACCGGAGATACGAATTTTTTAAGGATTGTAATAGCATACGTGTGAGTGTGATAAGAAGTGGGGCGGAAATCCTAGGATTAGCGGGTCGTGCCGGGCATCCAGGGGAAGCCCTTCATCTCCCGGCTCGAACCCGCACCGGGACATCCTTATCGGACGGAGGAGACGGGAGCTGGAGCCTAATCAATCCGGCGCTGATAAGCACAGATAGACCCGTAGAGGCGTAGGGGAGCGTCGGGACAAGGCTCGGCGCACTGGGCGTTTAAAGACCTACAACTTGGTACCACACACGAGCGGGTAGAAACCACCCTACCGCAGCAACGTCCGACGACCACGTGGTTTTCGGGGGCGGAAGGAGGCTTCTGAACAGGTAGTGTTGCATGCCAATTTAGTAAGCAAATTTAACACGAGCCGAAAAAGTTGACCGCGTGCCGCTCCGAACGGTAGTTATCGCGGGATAAGCGTATCAGTTTTTGCCCGATAAAACTTTGGGGAGCGTTGGGGAAGCGACTGTTGGTGCTACGGACCTGAGAGTGGTGGCGTTGGATAGGGCGTCTTTCGACACCCCACTCGGGGGGGTGGGTAACACCATTGCGCCCAGCGAATCTGTAACGACCAAAACGAACGGGTTAAAAGGCGGTGAAGGAATGGAATCGCTGTTCCAGGAGTTAAAAAAAACCGCTACGGGCGGGGAAATGGACCCCAAGTCGCCAAGAGTGGCCGATGTGGAATTAAAGTGGGACGAAGAAGCGGGGTGCTCTGTTCCGAAGGGGACCGCCACCCCCAAGAGGAAAATGGTGGGAGCCGACATAGTAATGCCGGACCCCAAAAGAAGCAATACAAAGGCGATGCACAACAAAATCTTGATGCTGATTAATAAAGTCAACAAGAAAATCGAAAAATTGGACGGTTTCATCTGTAAAAACACGTCGAGGGAAATCAAAGAAGTCTCGCTCGAACTGAAGAGCTTGGCCACCCAACTCGGGACCGAGGAGGTGGCGAAGTTCATCAGTGAACAACCAGACGTCCTCGAGAAAACGGCAAGGAGAGTGCACACGCCGACGAAAGGACCGAAGGGGAAGACGGTATGCACCAGATGCAAGGCCATCATTAAAGAGGAGGAGATAGAAAGAGCCAAGATACGAGAAACCATAGAGGAAGGGGGCAAATACGATGACGTATGGGAGGTCATCCAGAAGCCATGGCCCGAAGATACAGCAAGGAGCGAGGAGGAGGACTCCGGAATTTGGATGGGGAACGAGATGACCCTCTACACAACCGGTGAGGGGAATCAGGAGAGGGAGAAGTTAAAGGTACGTCACCCGGAGTTTAAGAATAAAGTTGACACCGCACAGACCTTTAAGGGGGGGGGGGGGCCCTAACCTTCAAAAAAGCTGAAGCGGTCATAGAGGACGATGATGAGGAGAGCGAATCCAAAGAACGATACATATCGATGGCGGCCATCGAGGGTAACTCGACCAAAGAAAGGGGAAGAACAGTGTACGAGGCGCTGACCAAGGCCGTGGAAAGACTGCTGGCAAAAAAGCACAGTATGATTAAAATCTACACGGATGGGGAAGACCGGGATCTATGTGGAAAGGTTGCCGAGTGCGTGTGCTACCCACGGGCCTTCACCTATCGAATCGAAGGACGCAAAAACAGAGCCAAAAGGAGGGAGGAGACCGTCGCGATCTTTGTTAAGGAAGACGGGAAATCCTATGCGGACCTACTCAAAGGAGCCACCAGGGCCCTGGGGGGACAGGAGCGAGAAGCCCTACGAGCCGTCTCGAAAACGAAGGAAGGTCATTTAAAGATCATCCTCGACAGGAAGAAGGGCGACGTAGATAAGGCGAAGGAGAAGCTGAGAGGCGAGATGGGAGGCGCCACGTATAGCATCAAGGGAGAGACCAGGGTGTACTATATAAGGGACTTGGACGAGCTGGCGAACGAGACGGAGGTGAGGGAGGCAGTAGTGGCGGAGCTCGGGGCCAATGGAGAACAGGTGGAGGTGGCCACCATACGCACAGGGGAAAATGGCCAGAGGTCGACAACAATCTACGTGGACAGGGACCTAGAGGAGAAAATGGACCGGGTCGAAAGAGTGTGGGTCGGCCTGGCTCGCTGCAGAGTGCGAAAGAGGGTGGAGGTGGAGAAGTGCTCGAGGTGCTGGGAGTTGCACGGCAGAGGCACGAAGTGCACCGCTCAAGATAGGAAAAATCATTGCATGAACTGCGGCCAGGAAGGGCACTTTAGGGATAAATGCACCAACGCGAAGAGATGCACCGTGTGCGAGGAGGACGGACACGCCGGTTGATTGGCGTAAAAAAAATTTTTCTACAAAAAGCTTTAATACATTTTTGCTCTAAAATAATTTGGGGAGCCAATAATCGCATGTTATGAATTTTACATTGAAATCCCTATGATGCGTTACGCAAGTCACCACCCTGTATATATTCATGTTTATCTCGTGCTGGTCCCAGATACACATTTTGCTTTTAACGTGTATATACATATGCTTTTAGACTATGTCCGTCCTATATACATTCGTGTTTTTAATTCGTGCTGGTCCCATATATACATATTGTTTTTAACGTGTTATATACCCCCATTTGTAAACCGTGTTCGTCTCATAGTACTCTCCGGGGTGCAGCACACGCTGTACCGGAGTGTACTCTTGTTTTTTACAATTGCTTTTAACTGTGCCGTACCAAGGTAATGAAATTTATACAAGCCAACTTAAATAACTCTCGAGTGGCATACGACGTGCTAAGAAGAACGGTCGCCGAGACCGGGGTGGATGTCGCGGTTTTATCGGAAGTGGGGAGTGCGTCGGGCCCAGGAATTTATAAGGACGACACCGGGAGGGTGGCTATAGCAGTCTTCTCGGAGACGATTCACATTAAAAGGGTGCGTGCCGGAAAGAACTTTGTAAGAGCCGACCTGAATGACATAGTGCTGTGCGCGTGCTACCTGCCCCCGAACGACGTCATGGAAGAGTTCAGGGATAATCTCCGGAAGATAACTCGGGAACTGAGGGGAGCCAGTGACCGATGTTTATTCTTGGCAGGTGACCTAAATGCGGCCTCTACCACCTGGGGAGCCACCACTACAAACAGACGCGGAGCCGAAGTTGACGAGATGCTGGCCACCCTGGATCTCGTCCCTTTAAACTGTGGGCACCGCCCTACTTTTGAAAGGGGAGAAAGAAAATCGATCATCGATGTAACCTGCGCCAGTGAGATAGCGGCTCGATATGCACGGGACTGGAGGGTTGAGGAGGAGGAGACCCTCAGCGACCACAGGTACATCACCTGGAAGCTGGAGACGGTCGGGAAAGCTAACAGATCCGGGATAGAACGGACGAAGGCCGGGACTAGGTGGAGAGCCAGCGGGATGGACGTGGAGAAGCTGAGGCACCTGCTCGGAACCGCAACCCGAAAACCACGAACGCAAGAGGAGCTGGAACGGGAGATGCATCAATGGGCGGATAAAGTCATGCCCAGAGTCCGGGAAGGCCGCGGACGCAGGGCCATGTATTGGTGGACGGAGGAGATCGCGAATAAAAGGCGGGCATGTATCCAAGCTAGGAGGGTGGCCAGCAGGGCGAAAAGAAGAGCTTCGGGAGATAGCGCGCAACAGGAGGCTGACTATAGAGATAGTCGGAGGGAGTACAAAGCCGCGGTGGATAAGAGTAAGAAGAAATGTTGGAAGCAGCTCTGCTCCGACCTCGAAAACGACGTCTGGGGCAGAGCGTACAAGATCGTCGCAGGAAAGCTGGCGAGGAGGCAAAAGATAGTCGGCACCGATCACGAACTAATCCAAAAGATCCAACAATTATTCCCGAGGCAGGAGAGGGTCGAAGACACGGAGAAGGGCGGTGTACAGGAGGACCCGACGGCACCAGTGACGAGCACCGAGGTATTAGAAGCCGCCAAAAGAATACCAGGAAAGAAGGCGCCAGGATTAGATGGTCTGCCGCCGGAGTTTGTCAAGCGAGTCGCGCTGGAGGCCCCCGGGATGATGACACCCGTATTCAATCGCGCTTTGGTCACGGGGATATACCCGGAGGGCTGGAAAAAGGCGTCGGTGGTTTTGATCCCAAAAAAGGACCCGGGAGCAGTCAGGCCGATAGCCCTGCTCAGCCATCTGGGGAAATTATTCGAGAGGGTACTGGTCAAGAGGCTAGAAAATGTGCTTACGATATCACCTAGACAGTACGGTTTCCGGAAAGGAAGAGGGACGAAGGACGCACTTAAAGCGATCCATGTGAAAGCAGAAGACGCCCTCAGAGGAACATGGAGAACCAGGGAGGTGGCAGTGGTGACCTCCTTGGATGTCCGCAACGCATTCAACATGGTACCCGTACAAGTCATTACAGAAGCCCTAGAACGAAAAGGTGTACCAGGAAGTTACAGAAAGCTGATAAACAGTTACCTCACCGCAAGAACGGCAGAGGCGAGATTGCCATCGGGGGCGAAGTATATATTCGAGATCAACGGAGGAGTGCCGCAGGGCTCAGTCTTGGGACCCCTATTATGGAATGTGGCCTATGACGCGGTTCTGGAGATGCAGGTCCCCAGAGGTGTGGAATTGGTTGCTTACGCCGACGACTTAACCGTGGTGGTGACAAACAGGAGCCTCGAAGTAGCGGCGGAAACGACGAGCCGGACCATAAGCGGTATTAAAAAAATGGATGGAGGAGCACGGACTGGAACTGGTGGGGGCCAAAACACAGGCGGCGCTTATGGCAGGAAGAAGAAGGCTTCCCCCAACCACGATTGATGTTGATGGGACGGGGGTACCCCTAGCACGCTACATAGATATCCTCGGGGTGAGGCTGGATAGAAGCCTCAACTATATAGCCCATGCCGATAAAACCATCGAGAAAGCCACCCACACGGCAACACAATTAAGAAGGCTCTTTTGGAACTGCGGTGGCCCAAGTGAGGGTAGAAGGGTAATCGCGGCGGCAGTGAGCAACGTAGTGTTATACGGTAGCGAAGTGTGGGGGGCAAGTGCGATAAAGATACGCAAAGTGCGCGAAGGTCTGGACAAGCTACAGCGGAAAATGGCTTTAGGGATCGCGGCCGCTTACCGAACCGCGCCAACAAAAGACCTGTTCGTAGTAGCGAGCACCCCGCCGCTGAGACTGTTGGTAGAAGAAAGGGCCAAGGGGAGAACCAGAGAAGAAACGATGCATATTTGGCAAGGCGAGTGGGAAACTCGAACCTGATGGACCCGTACCCTAATAAGAGATGTAAGACCATGGGTCAGAAGAAACCATGGAGAAATAAATTATTGGGTGACCCAGCTCCTAATTGGGCACGGGGAAATCGGAGTTTACTTATTGGGAACGGAGGATTGTAGAGACTGCGGACAAAGAGATACCGAAGGCCACGCAGTTTTCCAGTGTCCGAGGTGGGAGGCGGCTCGATGGAGACTGGCGATATCGATAGGAGAGCCGGTAGAGGAGGCTAACCTGGTCGCGATAATGCTAGAAAGCCCGGAGAAGTGGGAGAAGATAAGCAGTTACATCGAAAAAGTGGTAGCAACCAGGGAGAAAGAAGCGAGGGAAAACGGTGGCAGAAAATAGATTATAAGTCGCAGGTCACCTCTGGAAGAATGCCCAGCGATGCCCAGAGGTGGACACTGGTATTTACGGGAGAAGGGGTTTAGTGGGTGAGAGCCCCACACTACCTCCGCCGATAGATGCAAGGGCGGAGGTGTGCGAGAGGACATTTCCCTAATTCCCTTCTAAATAAAAAAAAAAAAAAAAAAAAAAAGGTTAGGTTAGGTTAGGTTTAGGTTAGGTTAGGTTGGGTTAGGTTTAGGTTAGGTTTGGTTAGGTTAGGTTTAGGTTAGGTTAGGTTAGGTTAGGTTAGGTTTAGGTTAGGTTTGGTTAGGTTAGGTTAGGTTAGGGTAGTCGCAAACGGAGCTTCGTAGCGATCGGACGTGTTTGGAGCGCTCTGCGGCGTGTGGAACAGAGTGTAGTCGAGTTCTAGTGCAGGGGTTTTTTGAGTGACGTGGGCGTGCGCGCGCAAAAATTGGACGAATTTTGGCGAAAAAGCCTCTAGGGGCGCAGGGGTAAGTCCTAGAAGTAAGGGACATAGTTAGTGGAGACGGTAGCGCAAATACGCACATTTTGACACCTCACACGAGGGGGTGGAGTGGTCCCTTCTGCGGACGCTAGGGGTGCGCCACGTGCTTTTCGGTGGCGGAAGGGGTGGTGCTACGTCGACGGGACTAGTGCCAAATTACAGAGGAGGTTACGGAATATAGGTGGAGGTGTGTCCCAATCAAATCGGACCGAGCGTACGGTAGCGGGAGCATTATCTGTTTATTGAAAACAAACACTGATAGGGCTGTATTAGCGCCGGGGATAGTAGTAGCAAGTGCGGACAAGGAAAAACGCGGTCAGGGTGTAAATACGCGTCGTTTGACACCTCACACAAGGGGGTGGAGTGGTCCCTTCCGCGGACGTTAGGGGTGCGCCACGTGCTTTTCGGTGGCGGAAGGGGTGGTGCTACGTCGACGGGACTAGTGCCAAATTACAGAGGAGGTTACGGAATATAGATGGAGGTGTGTCCTAACCAAATCGGACCGACCGTACGGTAGCGGGAGCATTATCTGTTTATTTTAAACAAACACTGATAGGGTCGTATTAACGCCGGGGGCTGCAGTAGCAAGTGCGGACAAGGAAAAACGTGATCAGGGTGTAAATACGCGTCTTCTGACACCCCACTCGAGGGGGTGGAAACTACCCCTGCGCGCGGTGAATTTACAATTTGGACGTGTAGGTGTATAGGGCCGTACCGACGCAGGGGGGCGCAGTACTAAGTGCGGACAAATAAAAGTGAGACCAGAGTGCAAAGGCGTGTCATTTGACACCCCACTTGAGGGGGTGGAAACCACCCCTGCGTGCGCCGAAAAATATAATTCGTGACGCTATAGGTAGTGTAGGTGTATATAGTAGTTTAAGTTAGTGTGTAATTTAGATTATAAGTGGACGTAAGCGGACAGTGGTGTGCCAGCGGCCGGCGACGAGTGCGCGTGTGGATAGTTAAACAGTTCACGGTGTGTCGGCATAAAATTAAATTAAGTTAGGGGAACTGGAAATACCGTAGTGCTTAGGTAGATACACTGCAGTACTTAGGGCTCTAATAGCAATAGGCGCAGCAATATAGCAGTGCTCAGGGGGTAAATAGTAAGTGCGGTTAGTTAGTACGGTGACGGGAGGCATTTAGTTTAGTGAGAGTGAAAGTGGCAAAGGAAGACCCTCGTAAAAGGGACAGCTAAGACCCGGCAACGACAAAGGACAAGAGTAAGGTTACGGAACACAGGACAACAACAGGCAAGAAAACGACCCAGGCAATGGACAAGGACATTCTAAACCAAAGCATGATGGAGAAAAAACCAGAGGATTTTCTCCCCGGGTGGGTCCGGAGAGCCGGGAATCCCACACCACCTACGGTGGTCTGCCCCAGGGATACGGGGGGGGCGACAAATCATGCGACAACGAATCAAACTGAGGAGGAGGCGGTAGATCGGGCCGGGAGCGGCAGTGAAAGCAGACAACAGGGCGGAGAGTTCGCGACTGATGAAGAAGGAAAAAATAAAATAATACAGCAGGCAGCAGAAGACGACAGAATAGTCAGAAGACCGTCACTTATGAGGACGCCACCCGAGGAAACAAAGTCGACACATGATGACAGAGAACGACAACCTTACGCATGGCAAAAAAAAAGGAAGACTGAGAGCAGCCCAGGCTTATTGGATGACAGATCAAAGGAGGATAGCAATAGAGAGGTGGTACTACTGAGGAAAAAAATGGATGAAATAAACATGTTCATCGCGGGCCCAGGCGGGAAAAACGTTAATAAAACATTAAAAGACCTAGTAAGGGAAATGGAAGGCAGAGTGAGAGCGACGGAAAACAGAAGGGAAGCAGAAACAAGAGCCAGAGCAAGAGCAGAAAACTTAACTGGAAAACAGGCAGAGCTGGAAGAATCGGTGGTTATTGGAAACATGAAGGAAAGCATCGAGGAACTGCAAGGCCGGCATGAAGAGATGAAGAAGAAACTGCAGGAGATGGAAAACACCAACAAAAAACTAGAGAGAGAAGTAGAAAAAGCGAATGCGCGCTACGCAAAACTGGAGAAAGAGTATACGGAGGAAAAGCGGCAAAGAGGGCGGAGAAAGGCGGAGATACGGGAAGAAATTGCGGAGGCGCTAAGCAGGGAAACCAGGGATCTGGAAACGTTCCTCAGTATAGTAGAGGAGGAGTGGCCCGCCGAAGAGATGGGAAAAGTCAAAACTAGCAACACAAACCCGGAAGGTTTCAACAGAGAATGGGACATCGTTTTTTACGTGGAGGATGATGTAGAGATGGAAGGACCAGTGGCGAGGGAAATGAAGGCGTGTTTCCCAATGGTAGACAAATTAAACAGAGGCGATATCAATAAAAAAGGAGAGTACCTGTACTGCATCCAAGGTACATGGCAGCCGGGAGAAGGATGGATCAGGGCGGAATATTACGGCAAGCTAATAAATACCGCCGCAGAGGACAGAATGGAGGGCGTATACAGAGCAATAGAGGAGTTACGGGAAGTATGCAGGGAAGCCAAAAGGAAGAAAGTAGTCATTGCCATGCTGGACAACGGCGACGCAGAGGCTGTAAGGAAAGCGGCAATATACCTCTTGGAAGGAATGGAGGTGGTCATCACGGCACCCGGGGAGGGACCAGACGACGAGGAATTTCGCACGAAGGAAGAGAGAAGGACCCGGAAAAATAAGAAGGGAGGAGCGACGCGCAATACAAGAGAGAGGCCGGAAGCCGTGCTGATAAAACTGCAGGGTAAAGAAGAATACGCGAAGGTACTACAAAAGGTGCGTTCCACGGAAATAGGAAACGATGAAGTGAAGGTGCGAGGTATCACCCAAACCAGAGAAGGGGACATCCTAGTCCATGTAGAAAAGGGCGAAGGTAAGGCGGAATTACTTAGAAGGAGATTGGCCGAATCCACGGAAGGTAGAGAAGTAAGAGTACTACAGGACACAACCGTGATCGAGATACGCGACTTGGATGGAGTCACAACAGGAGAGGAGGTGATAGAGGCGGTTAAAAAAGCCCACCCCGGGGCGATGCCAAAAGTTCTGAGAATCACAAAAGTGAGTGGGGAACGACAATACGCGAAAGTAGCGCTGGAAAAGAAAATAGCGGAAAAACTAATAGAAGAAGGCCGATTGAGGGTGGCTCTCACTAGCTGCCGGGTGAGAGAAAGCGAGAAAAAGATAGATAAATGCTTTAGATGCTGGGAGGCAAGACATATAGGCTCACAGTGCAAGGGCACAGACCGCAGTAGCCTGTGCCACAATTGCGGCAAGGAGGGACATAAGGCCAGAGAGTGCGGGGATAGCCCGAACTGCGCATTATGCGAAAACGTGGAGCAGGGCTCGGGAAAGGGCCACAGACCAAACGACAAGGATTGTAAGCATAAACCGGTAGGAGGAAGTAAGAAGGACGTGTGCCACAAGTGCGGTAAAACGGGTCATATCGCGCGTGAGTGCCAAATGAGCAAAGAAGGACAAAGCGAAGTGAAAAAGACATAAAGACTTGTAAATTAGTAGAATAGTATAGGTATAGGTTAGTTATAAGGACAAGGCATAGACTATCAGTGACTTAACATGGACAAAGCCACGGGGCGCAACGTAACTAAGGACAAGGGGGAACTAAGAATAGTGCAAGTGAATGTGAACAATAGTGCACGCGCCACCGATCTGGCGTATGCGGCTGCGGAAAGCCGCGAAGCAAAGCTAATTATCTTGGCTGAACCAAGCAAGAAGCACCGAGGGAGACATGTTTACGGGAGCAAAGAAAGGAACGCGTCTATTGTGAACGTGAAGGGCGGAAGTGTCGTCTGGAACTTCACCAGCGGACATAACCACGCGATGGTACAAGTCGGACAGACCACGGTCGTAAGCGCGTACATAAGTCCCAACTCCACTATGGAGGAATTTGAGGATACTCTGGACGAGATAGCGAGAAATATACGCAAGAAGACAGAAGTCATCATAGGGGGTGACTTCAATGCAAAAAATCCAATGTGGGGAGGACAAACAAACGACGAAAGAGGAGTGAAGCTGGCGGAGTGGGCACACCAACTGGGCATGACGATCATGAACGACGGGAAACGCCCCACGTGTATTAGGCACAACGGCTGCTCCTACATAGACTTAACAATAGCAACGGCAGGCGTCGCAAAGAAGCTTAGCGAATGGGAGGTGACCGAAGAGGAAACTCTGAGCGATCACGAGTTGATCTACTACAAGATAGAAAACACGGAGGTAGAAACCAAAAGAGGCTGGGAAATGAACATCGCACTAGACCGCGTTAAAATCGGGAACGCGATGGAGACGCGCTGGCACCAGGAGGGGAGACCTAGCGAACCGGAAGAAATAACTAAAATCTTGGCAACGGTACAGAAGAAAGCGATCCGGAAGCAGAGGGACGAAATCGGAATGGGTAGGCCATACTGGTGGACGGAAAGGGTTGAGGAAACAAAATCCGAGGCAAACAGGAAGAGAAGGAAGCTGCTGAGAAGCAGAAAAAGTGGACAGAGTCAACCTGAACTGGAGTCCATCTACAGAGAGGCACGGAGGAAACTAAGGGCGGAGATAGCGCAGGAGAAAAGAGCGAAGTGGAGAGACCTGTGTAGTGAACTAAGCAATGACCCATTCGGGCAAGCATACAGGATAGTCGCACGGGCTCTTAAGATGCCGGACCCCAGGGTCGAGCTCACGGCCGAGCAGAAACAGGGCGAATTCGAGAGGCTCTTCGTCCACGAAGGGACTGAAGGAGAGGAGCAGGAGGACGAGAACATCTCGGATGCCAGAGAACTGAGCACGGAGGAGTATAGGCGAGCCATAAGTAGAATCAAGACGAACAAGGCCCCGGGACCTGATGGGTTACTGCCGGAGGTAGTCAAAACAGCAATGAAAGAGAAACCCCACATATTTATGAGGATGTACATCGAATTACTAAAAAGAAACAGATTCCCTGAGTGCTGGAAGACGGCGAAACTAGTGTTGATTCCAAAACCCCGGAAGACCACGGACATCGAGATAAACTATCGCCCTATATGCCTGCTTGATATAATGGGGAAGGTGTACGAAACGATATTGAGGAATAGACTGGTCGACAATATAAAAAATAAAGGCGGTCTAAGCGAAAACCAACACGGTTTCCGAGCAGGAAGGTCAACTATGACAGCCATCAGGGACCTTATCGAGGAGGCCAGGAAAACGGGGAAAAATAAATCCAAATATGGAGCAGTAGTACTGATTGACGTGCAAAACGCCTTCAATACGGCACCATGGGGAAAGATCATCGAAAGCCTAGCTAGCTGGAAGATAGACAAGTACCTACAAAATGTTGTTGAAGACTATCTAAGAGAAAGGGCGATACTGATAACGAAGGGGCTAAGAAGGGCGGTGTATGCAGGGGTACCACAGGGATCGGTGCTCGGGCCGGACCTGTGGAACCTGCTATACGATGGCTTGATGAAGGTAATGCTGCCCAGAGGGGTTAAACTAATCTGTTACGCCGACGACGTCGCGATATGGGCAACGGCGGAGAACGTGACAAGCCTCAACACCAAAATCGGAGTAACGCTGAATGCGGTGGATGACTGGATAAGGAAGAGTGGCCTAAAATTAGCGCCAGAAAAAACGGAGGCGGCAGTCCTAAACAGACATTTACCTCTAAAAGGGGTACAAATTGCGCATGAGACGATTAGTATACCGATAAAGACGGAAATCAAATATCTAGGTATGATAATTGATAAGGGGTTGCTAATGGGAAAGCACGTGATAGCGGCAACAAACAAGGCCCTAAAGCTGATGGGGGATCTAAGCAGACTAATGCCCAGAATCGGGGGACCGACCCACGCTAAAAGGAGGGTAATTGCACTGGCGGCACAGTCTATCGTTATGTATGGGGCCCCAATTTGGCTAAGGGCCATGGAGATAAAGAAGTATAGCCTAATAATAAAGTCCACACAGAGGCAAATAAACAGTAAAATCGTAGCAACCTATAGAACGGTATCGGCGGAAGCATTGAGTGTCATTAGCAAAATGGAACCTATGGAGCTTCTCGTCAAAAAAAGGAAGAGACAGATGGAGGAGAAGGGGGAGGATAGCATGGAGAACGCAAACCGCGAATTAGTAGAAGCTTGGCAAGAGCAATGGAACAGCACACAGAAAGCCAAATGGACGAGGCGCCTTATACCACAGGTGGAGACATGGGTGTATAATAAAAGAAGCGAATCGAATTACTACATAAGCCAATTCTTAACGGGGCACGGGTGCTTCGGCTCCTATCTACATAGGATAAAGAAAAGGGACAATCCCAATTGCAAGTACTGCGAAGTACAAGACGATCCAGAGCACACCTTCTTCACATGCGCAAAGTGGAAGGAGCAGAGAGATGAGTTATGTAAAGACGTGGGGAAAATCACACCCGACAATATAGTAGCGAAGGTACTCGAAAGTCACAATACCTGGAGGACATTTAGAAAATATGTGGAGACGGTGATAACAAAGAAGGAAGAGGAAGAAAGGGAGAAAGATAACTAGAGGGCCACCTCGGATAGAAGCAAGTGCTAAACAGTCCCTATTCGAGAAACACGAGGCCCAGGAGTGGTTTTAGTGGGTATGTCTTAGAATTATGAAGTAATCCATCTGTGATCTGTGGTATTCAGAAAGCTGTTAACAGATACGCGTTAATTCATTTATAAAAATAAAATTAATTATTACTTAATTATTCTGGGAATTACTACACTCTCAAACAGTTTAGATGTCATATAAGGCGAGTTGGAGTGTTGTGCAAACTCGTGAACAAGGAAAATATGTCCTCAGTGTAGTGCCCAAGAATTGGGTGGTTGCTGGTGTTTTAGATTGGCCTAATGTGGGTGGTTCTAAGTTGGAATGTCTTCTTAATTATGGTAATTCAACACCATTATCCTCATGGAATAAAATGCCATGTATGCATGCTCACAGCTTGAAACGGAAATAATTGCAAACTCAAATAATAGTTACCCGTGTAGTTCCGTGGTGGTCGCCTGTAATAAAACAAAAAATCAATATAAAAAAACAGGCCCTAATGCAATTCAAACGACATCCTACGAATGAAAATTTGGTCGAGTTTAAAAGGAGAAGAGCGGAGTGTCGACGGCTGATTCTGGACGCCCAAAGAACATCTTGGCAACGTTACGTGTCCAGTATCTCGCCAGATGTCACATCAAGCGAGGTATGGGGGAAGATCAGAGCAATATCCGGCAGACCTCAGACCAGACATCCAAAATTCCTGCGCGGTCCAGACGACACGATAGTGAACAATCCACAAGAAATAGCCGAGATCCTTGCCGACTATTTCCACCGAGTCAGTAGCTCGGCAAACTACACTGAATCATTTCTCGAAACAAAAGCAAATGGAGAATCCAGAGTGATCGACTTCGACACCGATGAGCATCTGGAGTACAACGATCCATTTACTACAGAGGAACTAGAAATCGCCATTCGGAGCACAAATTCTTGTGCACCGGGTCTTGACGGCGTACATAACGAGATGCTTTGCCATTGTACTGATGACCTGAAAAAGAGTATTTTAAAATATTTTAACGTTTGCTGGCAAAAACATACTTACCCCCGAGAATGGAAGAAAGCCATCATAGTCCCGATACCGAAACCGGGGAAGGACCCCCTACTCCCGAAGCACTATCGCCCAATCAGCTTAACTTCCTGCCTGGGAAAGTTACTAGAAAAACTAGTGAATGTGCGTCTCCAATCGTTTTTGGAGAGTAGTGGAGTACTGGTACCGTATCAGGCCGGGTTCCGTAGAGGGCGATCGACGATCGACCATCTTGTCGGGCTCGGCGATGAAATCCTGCGGGCACTAGACCAGCGCAAACACCTTGTGGCGGTATTTTTTTCGACATTAAAGGAGCATTGACATGACGTGGAGACAAGCATTGTAGAAAAAATGTACAACTACAATCTACGCGGAAACTTACCCAAGTTTGTACAATCGTTCCTCGAGAGACGAACATTTGCCGTCAGGATTGGTGATTCCATTCTGGAGACCGCGTGCTGGAGAAACGGTGTCCCGCAGGGTTCCACGTTGAGCTGCTCACTTTTCGCTATAGCGATAAACGAGATTGCCCGAGGAGTTACGAGAGATATCGACAAACGCCTTTACGTCGACGATCTCATGATAAGTTGTCCGAACGAGACGGTCGGTGGTGCGACGCGAAAACTTCAGGTTCGCCATTGAGCGTATATATAGAAACGCGAGCGAAGTTGGATTCGTGCTCTCGGAAGAGAAGACGAAGGCACTGCATTTTTGCCGGCTCCGTAGGCCGCACTATGATCCCGTACTGTTCATGAACGGCCGAATCATTGAAGTGTCTCGGGAAATCAAATTTTTAGGCCTGGTTTTTTGACAGTGAGCTTAGGTGGACTAGTCACGTTGAAAGCCTATTAACATCATGTCGAAAACTCTTAAATATCATGAGGGTAACTCGCCCATCACAGGTGGGAGCTGATCCCAAGACACTTATCGATATATATAAGGCACTGATACTTTCGAAACTTAGACTACGGATGTAACGTCTACTCCACCTGTAACAACACTTTGCTAGGGATAAAGTCCAACCTCTGAGGTATTCACTTTCCCGACGAGTCCGATCGACGCCCTTCACGTCGAGGCAAACGTTCTTCCGCTGTCCCTGCGTAGAAAGCAAATCTCCGCGCTGTATTATTTAAATGTGTTGTTAAACGACAACCACCCGAACCACCGAATACTCGTGAATCAATCGGGAACTGCGCGATTGAATAACTGTAGATCTCTGGGCATGCGATCGAAAGAAGTTCTGGAAGAATTAGATTTAGATGTGGTAGATTTCACGGACTCGACCAAAAAATCGCGGCGGTTGATTGCTGGGGTCAAAGTGAAAAACAAATGGGAGGGAATGTGGACAGAGGCACAAAGGAAACTGAAGAAGATTAAACCAAACCAGGACCATTACTGCATGTAAAGTTGGGAAGATACGCTCTAACGAAACTATACAGATTGCGGATAGGGCACACCGCCCTTACGCATAGTTTCTTGCTGATGGGAGAGAACGCTCTCCGAATGTGAGACATGCGACGTTGCCTTGTCGGCGGAGCATATACTATGTGATTGCACATAATACGACGCACAACGCGTTACCTTTAATATTAAAAGGAATTGGGAAGACAACCTGAAAGGAAGAGATGAATGTGTAAACACAATAAATTTCATGAGAAACATCGGTATATTGAATAGGCTATAACCGTCAAAATATGCCAATTCGAAAAGTGAAGTAAGGCTAATGGCCACAGAAGCCGATGCCTATTAAAAAAAAAAAAATAATAATAATAATAATCAATCCCAAAATGATGATGCATTCCAAACAGATAAAGTATCGGAAATAATGGAGCATTTACAGAAAATTGATGATGATGCAAGAAACCGCCATCACCAATTAATCCAAATATATGCAGGGCTTGAAATAAAGATTGACCAACTGCTTAAGTTGTCCATAAATACTGTAAAAAGTGTTACCCAAGAGCCGCCAACCTTCACTTTTGCACCAATTGACGATGAAGCGTCTTTCAACACACTGGAAGAAAATGTACAGATTCCCAAATACAAAGAAAACTTTGTAAGTATTATCGTATTTTATTATTTGTAGCTAAAACACACTAGGATAAGTCCAAAAAATAGCAGCTTTAACAAGATGCATTCTTTGATGAAATATAAATATCTTTACATTATAGTGTGAAGTAAAGGTATATAAACAGTTTTATTTGGTTCTTTACTTATTGCAACAAATTTACACCTTATTATCTGCTATATAAATATTTAAATGTGAAGATTGGATTGGTTTTGTAAAAAAACAACCTTTACTAATTAGACTTCGTCCGTTTAAAGTAGTTAGTGTTTCCTTTTCAACAATTCCCAAAAATTGGACTATTTCATTGCTTGTTGTAAAAAACCATGAATCTTTAAATTTATTTTTTAACACAAAACCGTTTGCCATGGAAATTTCAATGTTATTCTTCCATTTTTTGATTATAGGATATTTTTTCCTCTGTTTCTTCTATGTAGTTGCATTTGGATATCTCAGATAACCGATTTACAACTTGTTCTAAATGTTTGTGGTAACCACGCAGCATTTTTTTAATTTGATATAAACAATTTTCAAAGGGGTAAGCAGATAAGGTGTTTAATGGACCAAATCGTTTGACTTCACGGACAATATGTTGAAGATTGTGAATGTTACTAGTAGCATACTGCACACCATACAAGTCAATAAACTGAGTAATAAATGTAGTAAACATTTGTTCAGCAACTTCTAAAAATTGCTGGTACTTATTACTTGAAACAACTGTAACTGCACAAAACAATAGTAAAAAATTATCAAAATATTTTTCTTCTAGAACATCGCCAAGGACCACTATACCTATATAATTTAAAAAATTCCCAAATTCAACTGCCTTCCAATAGGCAAGGCAATCTAGTTCACGTTCAGATCGATGCATTTCACTTGGTAATTTTATCATAGCTAATTTGCTATTTAAGTGTTCAATTGTATTTGCTGGCCATTATGTACTATATCCAAGTTTCCCATCTCTCCAACCAATGAGTAAATTTTTCATTACTCCCAGATGTAGTAAATGCAGAGAATCTGCAACAATAAAATCTTCAATCATATCAAAATTAGGAATGTCTAATAAGGGTGTTTTTTCTTTGTGGTGTTTTCCATATTCGTTGGCTCTAAATTTAACATCCGATCGTGCTGCACTATTTATTGATGAAAATACTACTGTTCGTCCTTCATAAGAGTATTCGCCTTCGGCTATACACTTAGCATTAAATGAAGCAACACCTGCAATTAAAATAAATAAGGCCTGTTTTCATCCTATAATAATATACCTTTGACAAATGCTCGAGCTGGAGAGTCACATATAAAGCACCTTACCTTAATATGTATCATATGGCCATTAATTAAAATACCGTTGTTTAGTATTTGTACGAGCTCATTGATAAATGGCCGTAGGAACTCGTTAACCGATCCTAATGGTTTAGAAGATCCACAGAATATTCCAATTGACATCGGTTTGATATCTGGAAATTCGGTTATGTTAAACAAAATAGGCCATAATTGTGTTTTGGAACTCTTATATAAGGGTATCCCATTAATGTTGACATTAATTGAAATTGTCTTTGATTCTTTGATATTGCTGAAAATAAAGACATTATTAGTTTCTAACTGAAGAAATAAATCTTACTAAAAATTAGTATTTAAGCAATCTTGTATCCCATTATGCCAATATTGCCCTCCGTTGATGTTAGTAATGTGCCTCTTGTTCAAGCCACAGGCCGTGCGCAGTAACGTTCGAGGATCTGTAGGCAATTTAATCCCGTACTTCGTACACATAATGGCCACGAGACTTTTTAAAGAATAGTGACTAATGTTGTACATAATTGCCCAGTGCTGTAGATCATGATGGTCGTCAGTGGTAACTTCTTGGTCTTCGTCAGAATGTTCACTCTCAGATAATGCATCGTTTTCGTCAGATGATATCACGACCTCATTTTCCACGATATCTCAAAGTCTTGTTGAAAGTAGTTAACTGTATCAGATTCCAAACTAGCTGATGACTGATCTAAAATACCCTAATTTCAAAATATACATGTGTTGCATTTCTCCATCCATACATGTATTTGATGTAGGCACATATAAAAATATTAGTTTTTGCTTAACAGTCTCGTTAATTTTATCACAGTCACTTTTAATTCAAAAATTCAGAGCTTTCTTGACGTTACTTTATTATTGAATTTATATTTGTCACTGCATTAGTTTTAAATGTTTCATTCAAATCTTCTATTACCTATTATATCAACCTAGCAAAGTCCGACCACTTTTTAAGAACACACCCTTTGTCGATAAAAACATCGTTCATTACAATTGGACAGTCATGTAGAAATATTTTCACCAACAAATTGGATTCGATCGAAAGAGAGCAAACCACTTTAGGAATACCATGTAAAGTTTTCAGTTTGCCAAAAATAAATAGCTTGTTTCCTCAATTATAGAAATTCCTGAGTGGTTATCTAATTTTTCTCTAAATTTTGCTTTAAAATCTTTAAAATGTTCTATTCTGTCAATGGCTTCTAGTTCTTTCAGCTTTAATAATTCACGTCTTTTTGCTCTTCCAGTCTTTCCTCCGGCTGTTTCCTTTTTGGAGGAAGCCGTGTTGTGAAATATTTAGGCTGATTTTTAAAAATTGTTGGCACTGCATCGTGAGATAATTTAAGATTCTGTCTATGCAATGAAGTAATTGATCGTCGTCCCTTGCAGCATTTCGCGGATAACAAATCTTTCCGCAAAATGTTCTATACATACCACTGAATCTTTTGATGGCAGAAAATTTACGCCACGAATGTTTCTTAGCCACTGCCGTAACAAATTTTGATCCTTTGGAAAATGAAAAACAGTGGTGTAAGTACCAGAAGAGCAATTTTGCATTTTGAAGTTTTCCTTTCCTGTCCTAAATATTTTACATATTGCTAAAATAATTGGTTATTCCTAAAGTGAACTCACCTGTGACCGACACTAACTCACCTAATAAACAAAACTAACAAAATAAGACTGGAAATTCGCACATAAGACGCAGCGCTTGCATTATTTGACAGGACTCCGATCGTGACGTCACACCGTACGTAGCGAGTATTGCGGTGGCCTGAAGCTAACGTAGGCCACGGCTGGGCCCATAACCTATAGAATGGCTCAGGTGAAATAACGAAGTTTATTTCAATGAATTTACAGGTAAAAATAATATACACACCGTGCAATGCATTTTTTACAAGTCACCACATTGAATAGATGGATCACAACGCCATCTAGTAGCAAATGAATCTTAAAATCTAACATACAACAGGGGCGTATTAAATAATTATGAATTGCTGAACATTAACACAAACTGCATCCTCGTTTAGTGGCATATTTAACAATGTTCTATTCTCGTTCGTATCTTCCATGTAGCTAGTTGTTTTATCTAAGTTACACGTTATTACATTATTTTAATTATTTATGTCTGTAGAACTTACTTGCTGTATTGTACACATAAATGTTACCATGATCATCAAAAATAACTTCATTGTTTTCATTCACTACTAGCTGCAACCACCCTCCTGGATTCATTTTTACCACATAAAAATCAATTGAATAATAAAATAAAACCACGAGTGAAATAAAAATACAACTTGTAATCGTGTTGCGTTATTCCAAATGCTCTAACAAAAATGTTTTTTTTTTTTTATTTTTTTTTTTTTATTTGACATCGGGCTTTAACAGCTAGGTCATATCGCCCATTACATAATATGTTACATTTTAAATACGATTAATTAATTTTGTTATGTACAGAAATTTGATAAGATTGTTGACTGTTGCATGGTCATTGTTGAGGATTTCCTGGATGGAGTTCTTTAATCTACATGTTATTCTTTCCTGTTGAAATGTTTGGCACTCAAGTAAAAGATGTTCTACAGTTAATAAGACGTTCCACTGTTCACACTGTGGCGGGGGTTCTTTTTTTATTAGGTAGGAGTGTGTTAACTGGGTATGACCACTACGAAGCCTCATTACTGCAATTTCATGCCTTCGATTTGGTTGGTTTGATGTACTCCATTCTACGAATTCGTGTTTTATCCTTCGGAGTTTGTTATTATTTTTCCATTTGGTATTTAGCTGAAGGTAAGTTTCAAATATTGTGTGTCTGATGAAGTCTGTTCCCGTTATAATACCTACTTTGATGCCATCTTGATGGGCTCGTTTGGCCAGGGTATCGACTGTTGCATTGCCGAGAATACCAACGTGTGAAGGTACCCACATTAGAGTTATATTTTTTCTCTTTCTTGCAGCTGATGAAGTTTTTGCTGAATTGTTTTTACAATGGGCGCTTTGTTATCTATGTTGCTGACCGCTTTTATCACGCTCATGGAGTCTGATACAATTAGCAAAAATGTTTGGTTGTCCCGGATTCACGCAAAATGAACCGAGTTCGGTTCGGTTCGGTAATCATGGTTACAATACATCCACCGGGTGCATAAGAGCTGATTACCGCAATCTACCACTTGTTATAAACCGCTCCAATTATCGTAAACGCCTCTTAGTATTCATTTTAAAATATGCAGATAGGTAATTTTTACTATAATTCAAACCAGAAATATATTTCTGATTCAAAACTCGAACAAATAACATTGTCACATATACCCCCAATCTACAAAACAACGAAGTGAACATAACCTTTTAAAAAATAAATGGTGGTAAAGCTCCAGAGCGTTCGTTTACTCGCAAATGAATCTGACGAATCTGAAAAAATATTGCTCCACTCCGTGATCACGATACCGAACGTAGCTGTTATAATAAATAATAATAATCGTCACTTACTCGCGCCGCTTAAAACACACAATCGTAAATAAACCCACTGAACTTTTTTATACACACAACAATGCGGCAACACGCTGCTGTAAATGAGGTTATGTTGGTAGTTGGTAGCATATAAGTGGTTGGTGGATAAAATTTGGCGCGTATTTTACTGCGCATGACACGGAGCACCCATTTCAAATAAAATATTTCTTAAATACTCACAATATATTGGTATTTAAATATATCCTTCCCTTATTATATATATATATATATATATATATATAGGAAACACGTTCAAGTGGCACCAATAATGAGCATATATAGACGTTGTGGCACCCATATATGCGTAGTGGCACCAATTTAAGGTGCCACAACGTTTTCGACTATATTTACGTTCAGGCACCCTATGGGACTCTAAAAACGAAGTATGGCGAGGGTGCCACTTTGACCATATACCTATAGAATCGCGATTCTGGTTACACGCGTATGTCTTAAGGCGGCGCTGCGGTCGGAAATATTTACAAATTGTCTAACTGGCACCATTTACGTTGTGGCACCGTGGAATTTTAGCGTGCATTGCAGGCAAGGTCAACCGCTTCTCACCGATTATAGCTCCCCTTTTATGACCCCAGTTGTCTACCTACGTACTTCTATTTTGTCGACGAGTTGCTAGAAATTATATTTTTCGTTTAAAAGACATCGTTTGTTGTCTTTGTTAACAAACGCAATTTTCCCTAAAATGAATCGATTACAAGCTTTCGCATTGCAATGCGCACTTCATATAAAAAGGTTATTTTGCTAATATTCCTAATGTTACTTTACAATTACAAAGAGTCGAATACTACTGAACTTTTTAGCGGCGTTGGTAAGGAAGATCGATCTAACATTGACCGTTAGAAAAAATTTGTTATGTAACCTTTGAGTATACGTCTTTGCATATTTACCTTTTAATTTATAGAACATGATCAACTCCCTAGTTGTGATTTTGTCATTTTAATTACTCTGATCGTTAATTGGATTTGTTTATAAGGTGACATTATTGCATGCTTTCAAACTACTCCTAAAATTAAAAGTAAGTTTGGCCACATTGTACACTGTAAGATTATTTTTTTATTCGTAATTTTGGTATTTGAAACCCAATTTATGAATTACACGTGTAAGGATTAAGGATGTTGATTGATAGCAAAGTCAAAATCGATTATGTTGATTTCTATTACTGATATGAATTTGATGATGATCATTTATTTTGGAAATTGTATAGCATAACGGCCAATTCTCGCCACAATTTAAAAAAATAGTAGTCAAGGAAGTTTTAATTAGTTAATGGTGGTAGATCTATACAATAATATAAGTTGGACCATGGTAGTCGATTAATCCACATCATTATACTGGTACAAATTACCGAAACATTAATTTCCCGACTAAAGTATATTATTAGAAACCTAACTGGTTTTAATAAATCGCCAAAAACTTATCACCAGGCACTTCGGAAACTGTTAGATGGTTATCGAGACCCCATTATCAGGAACCAAGAGACATGCTTGTGCAAATAGATACAACCTGTTCAGTTTTACAATTCTGCATAATTCAATTTTCATAGTTTACCGTTTTTTGAAAATTTGGGCCATGGTAATCGATTAATCCCAAACATAAAGCTGGCACAAATTGCCTAAACGTTCCTTTCTAGACTACAGAATATTATTAGAAATCTACTGGTTCTAATAAATCGCCAAATACTTATCACGACGCTCCTCGTGAAACTGTTGGACCGTTATCGGGGACCACAGTATCAGAATCTGAAAGACTTGCTTATTCTAAATGGACACAACCTTTTGAGTTATACAACTCT
Source organism: Photinus pyralis (assembly GCF_008802855.1). Classification (NCBI taxonomy): domain Eukaryota; kingdom Metazoa; phylum Arthropoda; class Insecta; order Coleoptera; family Lampyridae; genus Photinus; species Photinus pyralis. Next base: position 55,212,936 of record NW_022170249.1, read on the forward strand.
TCATAATTCAATTTTCATAATTACCCATTTTTTGAAAAGTTGGACCATGGTAGTCGTTTAATCCAAAAAATTAAGCTGGTACAAATTACCTAAACATTCATTTCCAGACTGCAGAATATCATTAGAAAGCTATTGATTTTAATAAATCCCCAAAAACTGATTACCAGGCACCACGTGAAACTGCTGGATGGTTATCGACGACTACAGTATCAGAATCCAAAAGACTTGCTTATTCTAAATAGACACAACCTGTTGAGTTATACAACTCTTCATAATTCAATTTTCATAATTACCCATTTTTTTAAAAGTTGGGCCATGGTAATCGATCAAACCAAAACATTAAGCCGGTACAAAATACGTAAACATTCATTTCCAGACTACAGAATATCAATAGAAAGCTACTGGTTTTAATAAATCACCAAAAACTTTGCACCGGGCACTTCGTGAAACTGATGGATGGTCATCGGAGACCACAGTACAAGGAACCAAAAGACTTGCTGGTTCTAAATAGATACAACCTGTTGAGTTATACAAATCTGTATAATTGAATTGTCGTAGTTTACCATATTTTGAAAAGTTGAACCATGGTAGTCGATTAATCCAAAACATTAAGCTGGTACAAACTATCTAAACATTAATTACCAGGCTACAGAATATCAATAGAAAGCTACTGATTCTAATGAATCGCCAGAAGCTTATTATCAGACCGCTCGTGAAACTGCTGAATTGGTCATCGGCGACCACAGTACAAGGAACCAAAAGACCTGCTTATTCTAAATAGATTCAACCTATTGAGTTATACAAATCTGTATAATTCAATTTACATGGTTTGCCACTTTTTTTAAGTTGGGCCATGGTAGTCGTTTAATCCAAAACATTAAACTGGTACGAATTACGTAAACAATCATTTCCAGACTACCTAATATCATTGGTTATAATAAATCGACAAAAACTTACCACCACCCTTCTCGTGAAACTGGTGGCTGGTTATCGGTGACCACATTATCGAAAACCAAAAGACTTGCTTGATCAAAATAGATACATCCTTTTGAGTTATACAATATTCGTGAATAAATCTGCAAGGTAAGTTTTCGAATTGTTGTACATCTTCCGAAATCTTCATAAATGAAAAGAATGCAGTAAGTGTATAGGTTCAGGAACGTCAAAGAAGTTTTCGTCAGGAATTAGTATATTATATACCACGGGACGAAAGTGCTTATTTTAATCCTTAAGTTGACGGCAGCAAGCAAGTCCCAAAAATGGACCCGTTGGAAATGAAATAGGGCATTTGGGGTGATAGGTACGTTTTAAAAGAGACGTGCACGTAGTAGTGCAAATAGCAGATTAAAAAAATTTAAAAAACACTACTATACTCATTAACCAAAAAACAAAATCCGTATTCCCACCAAAGTATAAGGAAAGAGCACCAAACGTTTCAAGAAACAGACAAATAAACGTTCCGTTGAGAGCGCATTAGAACACTAATCAGTGTTTAATACCTTCCATTAATTCGGAGGGAACATAATTCAAATTAGACAAAAGAATACCAATTATCAAACATTTAAATCTCATTAAATTAGTCTGCTTTGTAACATAATAGATAGAGTAGATTTTTGTTTGTATTGAAATAATACAACGGATGTCATTACCTTTCTATATAATAGTAATCTTTTTTGGATATAAAGGATTTCTTAATTTACCTTTAATTGCTCAACATTATCTTAATTACATATTTATATTTTAGATAATATTGGCAGGCGTTCATCTATCATTTTATTTGTAGGAATTTGTTGCTAGAAATAAAATTAAAGAAAATCAATTTTAAGATTTTTTGTGCGTTTAATTACAAAAGATAGCTTAACAACTTTTTACAATTTTTTTAAATTTGAGCTCACTGTACGGATTATCTTCGGAGTCGAATCTTTCGAGATTGAATATTCTAGGGTTGGAGACGAGTTTTTTGGCGTAGGATTTCGATAAGGTTTAAGAGCGAAAAGCAATTGTAGAAAACAACGGAGACAACAATAATTGCGTTGCAATCTATTTTTGCTTTCCAAAATTTGATGTTCAGTAAAGATTCAACAAGGGCTTTTTAAAAGGCATTTTTTTCTCGCATTTTATTAAGTCAATACGTTTTTCCACATTACCCATTTTGCTTTATTTAGCGGGGTCGTATAACATATAATACAAAAAAATGGATTTAGCTTACTAAAACACAGATTCAGATCTCTTCGTGCTTGGTGTTTCTTATATGTGATTAGAGAAGGAATTAGATGATTTTAAATCAAAAATGCCGTCTCTATAGTTTGAACCAATATGGACAACCAAGGTAACTTTCTTCAAAAAGAAACTTTTTGTAAATTTTATTTATAAATATCGAACAACCTTTTAGGTTACATATAATAATCAGCAAATATATTTTTTAGAGTTCTTATGATTGCTTTTAATCATAGAGATACCATCCGTGTACTGGAAGATGGATAAACAAGGTTGTTTGCTAACGATCCCTTTAAACTTGTTTATCAGATGTGATTGGAGGATGAATTAGATGATTTAAATAAAAAAGGCCGTCTCGATAGTTCGAACCAATATGGACAACCAAGGCAACTTTCTTCAAACAGGAACTTTTTGCAAATTTTACTCTAAGACAATTCTCCTAAACGTAGTTCAGAACCGCAGAACTGGGTCCGAACGGACGGACGAAAGAAGAGATAACAGTTGCCCTTTTTAATATTTAAAAAATAAGGGATACCATTAATCATTGATGGGCAACTAGCTTTTTTCCAGAATATATGGGGTTTGTTAAATGGGCAAAATATTTTCAACGTGATAGTGTGCTTAACGCAATTTATAATTTGCCATCAGAATGGCGGAGGTACTTTTTCCTACGATGGTCAATTTTATTTTTTTGGTTATTTACAGACTTATTTTCTAGTTAATACAAAAGTACTATGGCCACTAAAGTTATTTAGTTTTCAAAAGATTGTTTTGGAAACGGAACACGTGCGTGAATTACCTACTTATTATATAACTTATAAACCAATATGTGGAAAACCGGTTTGGAATGATTATTATTAATTAAACTGTAAAAATGCATCTAATTAAATGATAATTAGTTAAATTTAGAACATATCACGCTTTATTTTATTTGAATAAATTATCCTGGTAAAAGAAAATCTTAGTAGGTGATAATGACATTAATAAAAAGCAATCTTTATTGAAAAATTCCAAATTGCAAAATGACCATCGTGAGAAAAAGAAATTATATACCATTCTGGGGTGAAACTGAAGGTTACGTTAAAAATATCGTATTCAAGTTCCTATTAAAAAATATTTTAATAATTCTATCAAATTAATGCAGCGGCCCCAATAAATTGAACTAGGTAATGTATCTAAAATAAAGTAAATACACGGTCATTCATCGGGTGGGCATGTATTTTAATCTCAAACTGAAAGTATGCTCAGTAAACTAAATAACGTCCAAAAGTGTTTTTAATATGTGGGTAAGTACAGGTAGGGGTCCCCTATTGTTACAACCGCATTCCACTAAACAAAGGGTCTGCGCGGTCGGAAATCGACTGTACAGTTGACCTTCATATATAGGTGGTGCCACATCGCATATATGATTCTGCTCATATATAGGTGTCTGAACGTAGCTTTATCTCATTCAAAAGCCGGGTGCCGGTACGTCGATTTGTATTTGGGTGCGTCAACGTCGATTTACCAAAATATATATATATATATATATATATATATATGTATTCCATTGGTTGACACAATGGCAACCAACGCAACCGTCGACATTTATTCTAGGTATAGCTTATTCTCGGTATATACCTTCATTGCAGAATCAGCCCTTAATCAGCAGTAGTTAACTGTCACCCATTTAATATTATTACGGCTAATTATACTTATCCCAATAGCCGGAATGAAATCTCTAAATTCGAAAGTCTATCCACGCCCTTTTGTTCCTTGGAACAGGAGGTCAAGCGGCGCCTCATATTTGCCTCAAACTGCGCCACCTTGTCGGTTTCGATCCTGGATTTTCGTATACCATTAGAAACCTAAAATCGATTAGTCGGTAATTACCGGACCTAAAACTTAATATGGTTGATTCTTTCTCTTCTTCCGTGGCAAGAGAGCTAGGGCTGTAATACAATTTAAATATTTATACAGGAACGATTGCAAAAAGGATGGATTCACTTCCTTGCGCTATCGGCTGTAAGGCAAATAATTAAACCAAATGGAAACACACAAATCTCACTCCTCGTCTTAGAGCAATAAAGTAAATTCACAAACTACTTAGTAACGAAACTCCCAACTTAACGCTTCTAGATACCGGGTGTTCAGTAAAGCTGGTCGATTCCACAAATATATGGTGTGGTCATAACTTCAGGTATGAAGTTCAAGGCGGAAAACAGGTGCTTCGTTACACTGTGTATTCTAAACATAATCCTATCTCTTCCAAGAACATTACAGGACCTGAGAGTTCGGATTGAACAAGAAGTTCGGGGATACTACGTCGCATCAGTGAGAATTTTAGTATGAGATTTAGACAATGTGCTCGTCACCTTACTGGAATCATATTAAAAAAATATTTTTTTTTGCTTGTATCCAAATTTCCATTAACTTCTTAAGATTAATTGCAATATATGACAAAAAAATGTTTCTGTGTGTTTTTTTTAATCTCAAAAAGAAAACGTGTCGTTTGATTGCCCTACCTGGTAGTCTCCAAACAAAACTTTACAAAATAATGTCATTTTTCCTTTATTTCTCAATTATTTTTTAAATGTATTGTTGTGTAAACAACGTCATGTAGACGTTTTTTTGGTGTAAACATCCAAAATAATGATGGGACCTCCTGTATATGACAATTTTTTAATTTATGAGGTGTAGATCGGGGAGACTATTTACGAATAAGCACACAGTTAATTTTATTTCACTTAAATATGTGTCTCAGTGTTATTTTACATTTAAGAATTTTTTGTAGTTGCGTATTATTTTTTCTTTCGCTTTTGTAAATTGTTCATTTAGATCTCCCTGTTATTCTATTGTAATTCCTGGAACTTCCTCTTGCTTCTAATACTCAAAAGAGACATGACAGGAAAATGTGAAATTTTCTCACTCTAGCAATATTCAGGTGAACCACCACGTAAGAACATGAAAAAGATCTATCAATTTAATTAACATTATAGCAAGTAGCAAATGTACTACAATACTATACACTTGCAAAAAAAATTATGGGGTCACACGAGCACCAATTTTATCTGAAAATTTTATTGAAAGCCGGAGCAATATGGATTGAATATTGCGAGGCAGTAAAATTCGGTCATTTAGGAATGCTTCAATATTGTAACGATTTGGTAATCTGGAAACCTAAGGTCTCCAAGCAAGAATTTACTAATTACACAACTGTTCGCGGTTGAGATACCGTTTGCTCTGTTTATCGTTATCAGGCGCGCTAAAGTGCTCTTATTTTGAGGTATTTGACGGCACTCTGTCGATGAGTGCAAGCAACCTAAAAGCTTGTAAGGACAATCTTTTTACCGATAGAATGCACGTCCGACTGCGTTT
>NW_022170249.1:55218609-55230614 GCF_008802855.1 Photinus pyralis
GGGGGGGGTCCTAACCTTCAAGAAAGCTGAAGCGGTCATAGAGGACGATGATGAGGAGAGCGAATCCAAAGAACGATACATATCGATGGCGGCCATCGAGGGTAACTCGACCAAAGAAAGGGGAAGAACAGTGTACGAGGCGCTGACCAAGGCCGTGGAAAGACTGCTGGCAAAAAAGCACAGTATGATTAAAATCTACACGGATGGGGAAGACCGGGATCTATGTGGAAAGGTTGCCGAGTGCGTGTGCTACCCACGGGCCTTCACCTATCGAATCGAAGGACGCAAAAACAGAGCCAAGAGGAGGGAGGAGACCGTCGCGATCTTTGTTAAGGAAGACGGGAAATCCTATGCGGACCTACTCAAAGGAGCCACCAGGGCCCTGGGGGGACAGGAGCGAGAAGCCCTACGAGCCGTCTCGAAAACGAAGGAAGGTCATTTAAAGATCATCCTCGACAGGAAGAAGGGCGACGTAGATAAGGCGAAGGAGAAGCTGAGAGGCGAGATGGGAGGCGCCACGTATAGCATCAAGGGAGAGACCAGGGTGTACTATATAAGGGACTTGGACGAGCTGGCGAACGAGACGGAGGTGAGGGAGGCAGTAGTGGCGGAGCTCGGGGCCAATGGAGAACAGGTGGAGGTGGCCACCATACGCACAGGGGAAAATGGCCAGAGGTCGACAACAATCTACGTGGACAGGGACCTAGAGGAGAAAATGGACCGGGTCGAAAGAGTGTGGGTCGGCCTGGCTCGCTGCAGAGTGCGAAAGAGGGTGGAGGTGGAGAAGTGCTCGAGGTGCTGGGAGTTGCACGGCAGAGGCACGAAGTGCACCGCTCAAGATAGGAAAAATCATTGCATGAACTGCGGCCAGGAAGGGCACTTTAGGGATAAATGCACCAACGCGAAGAGATGCACCGTGTGCGAGGAGGACGGACACGCGCCATGGACCATGGCGTGCCCTAAATTCAAGGAGGCCATAGAGAAGGTAGAAAGGGGGCGAGGGAAGACGGTACGGCTAGTCAACCGCCCAACCCCGGTGCAAGAGGCGGGAATAACACCGCGACGACTGTGATAACAACTATTGTGATATACTGTTAACAAGCTCTGTGATAACCCTTTTGAAGTTCGTCCTTACCGTTTTATTTTAGACCGTTAACCGTATCTTTGTGTTTTATAATTTTAACGTGTTATATACATATTATGCTTTTAGACTATGTCCGTCCTATACAGGGTGGTGACTTGCGTCACGCATCATAGGAATTTCAATGTAAAATTCATAACATGCGATTATTGGCTCCCCAAATTATTTTAGAGCAAAAATGTATTAAGGTTTTTTGTAGGAAAAAATTTTTACGTCAATCAACCCTATTAGTTTTCAATTTTTTGCATAATAAAGACGGAAAATTGGAAAATAAAACCCCCATCTTTTTCAATAATCTGTCATGCCATGGAATTTTATAATACAAAAACTATGCCAATATCCGTCATGCCATGGAATGTCCGCTTTAAAACAAATCAAATTCTATCAAAAAGTATTATATTTAGAACAGCGAATTCAACATAAAGAAAGACCAAATTACTAAAAACGGTTTCCTAATATAACAATTTACAATAAATGTTCGAATAAGTCACCATTAACTGCAATACAGTAACCAAGTCGATCATAAAATCCATTTCGAACTGCTGCTAATTGATAAAGTGGATATCTTTTTGTTTTAGAAAATTCCATGGCATCGCAGATTATTGAAAAAGATGGGGGTTTTATTTTCCAATTTTCCGTCTTTATTATGCAAAAAATTGAAAACTAATACGGTTGATTGGCGTAAAAAATTTTTTTCTACAAAAAACCTTAATACATTTTTGCTCTAAAATAATTTGGGGAGCCAATAATCGCATGTTATGAATTTTACATTGAAATCCCTATGATGCGTTACGCAAGTCACCACCCTGTATATATTCATGTTTATCTCGTGCTGGTCCCAGATACACATTTTGCTTTTAACGTGTATATACATATGCTTTTAGACTATGTCCGTCCTATATACATTCGTGTTTTTAATTCGTGCTGGTCCCATATATACATATTGTTTTTAACGTGTTATATACCCCCATTTGTAAACCGTGTTCGTCTCATAGTACTCTCCGGGGTGCAGCACACGCTGTACCGGAGTGTACTCTTGTTTTTTACAATTGCTTTTAACTGTGCCGTACCAAGGTAATGAAATTTATACAAGCCAACTTAAATAACTCTCGAGTGGCATACGACGTGCTAAGAAGAACGGTCGCCGAGACCGGGGTGGATGTCGCGGTTTTATCGGAAGTGGGGAGTGCGTCGGGCCCAGGAATTTATAAGGACGACACCGGGAGGGTGGCTATAGCAGTCTTCTCGGAGACGATTCACATTAAAAGGGTGCGTGCCGGAAAGAACTTTGTAAGAGCCGACCTGAATGACATAGTGCTGTGCGCGTGCTACCTGCCCCCGAACGACGTCATGGAAGAGTTCAGGGATAATCTCCGGAAGATAACTCGGGAACTGAGGGGAGCCAGTGACCGATGTTTATTCTTGGCAGGTGACCTAAATGCGGCCTCTACCACCTGGGGAGCCACCACTACAAACAGACGCGGAGCCGAAGTTGACGAGATGCTGGCCACCCTGGATCTCGTCCCTTTAAACTGTGGGCACCGCCCTACTTTTGAAAGGGGAGAAAGAAAATCGATCATCGATGTAACCTGCGCCAGTGAGATAGCGGCTCGATATGCACGGGACTGGAGGGTTGAGGAGGAGGAGACCCTCAGCGACCACAGGTACATCACCTGGAAGCTGGAGACGGTCGGGAAAGCTAACAGATCCGGGATAGAACGGACGAAGGCCGGGACTAGGTGGAGAGCCAGCGGGATGGACGTGGAGAAGCTGAGGCACCTGCTCGGAACCGCAACCCGAAAACCATGAACGCAAGAGGAGCTGGAACGGGAGATGCATCAATGGGCGGATAAAGTCATGCCCAGAGTCCGGGAAGGCCGCGGACGCAGGGCCATGTATTGGTGGACGGAGGAGATCGCGAATAAAAGGCGGGCATGTATCCAAGCTAGGAGGGTGGCCAGCAGGGCGAAAAGAAGAGCTTCGGGAGATAGCGCGCAACAGGAGGCTGACTATAGAGATAGTCGGAGGGAGTACAAAGCCGCGGTGGATAAGAGTAAGAAGAAATGTTGGAAGCAGCTCTGCTCCGACCTCGAAAACGACGTCTGGGGCAGAGCGTACAAGATCGTCGCAGGAAAGCTGGCGAGGAGGCAAAAGATAGTCGGCACCGATCACGAACTAATCCAAAAGATCCAACAATTATTCCCGAGGCAGGAGAGGGTCGAAGACACGGAGAAGGGCGGTGTACAGGAGGACCCGACGGCACCAGTGACGAGCACCGAGGTATTAGAAGCCGCCAAAAGAATACCAGGAAAGAAGGCGCCAGGATTAGATGGTCTGCCGCCGGAGTTTGTCAAGCGAGTCGCGCTGGAGGCCCCCGGGATGATGACACCCGTATTCAATCGCGCTTTGGTCACGGGGATATACCCGGAGGGCTGGAAAAAGGCGTCGGTGGTTTTGATCCCAAAAAAGGACCCGGGAGCAGTCAGGCCGATAGCCCTGCTCAGCCATCTGGGGAAATTATTCGAGAGGGTACTGGTCAAGAGGCTAGAAAATGTGCTTACGATATCACCTAGACAGTACGGTTTCCGGAAAGGAAGAGGGACGAAGGACGCACTTAAAGCGATCCATGTGAAAGCAGAAGACGCCCTCAGAGGAACATGGAGAACCAGGGAGGTGGCAGTGGTGACCTCCTTGGATGTCCGCAACGCATTCAACATGGTACCCGTACAAGTCATTACAGAAGCCCTAGAACGAAAAGGTGTACCAGGAAGTTACAGAAAGCTGATAAACAGTTACCTCACCGCAAGAACGGCAGAGGCGAGATTGCCATCGGGGGCGAAGTATATATTCGAGATCAACGGAGGAGTGCCGCAGGGCTCAGTCTTGGGACCCCTATTATGGAATGTGGCCTATGACGCGGTTCTGGAGATGCAGGTCCCCAGAGGTGTGGAATTGGTTGCTTACGCCGACGACTTAACCGTGGTGGTGACAAACAGGAGCCTCGAAGTAGCGGCGGAAACGACGAGCCGGACCATAAGCGGTATTAAAAAAATGGATGGAGGAGCACGGACTGGAACTGGTGGGGGCCAAAACACAGGCGGCGCTTATGGCAGGAAGAAGAAGGCTTCCCCCAACCACGATTGATGTTGATGGGACGGGGGTACCCCTAGCACGCTACATAGATATCCTCGGGGTGAGGCTGGATAGAAGCCTCAACTATATAGCCCATGCCGATAAAACCATCGAGAAAGCCACCCACACGGCAACACAATTAAGAAGGCTCTTTTGGAACTGCGGTGGCCCAAGTGAGGGTAGAAGGGTAATCGCGGCGGCAGTGAGCAACGTAGTGTTATACGGTAGCGAAGTGTGGGGGGCAAGTGCGATAAAGATACGCAAAGTGCGCGAAGGTCTGGACAAGCTACAGCGGAAAATGGCTTTAGGGATCGCGGCCGCTTACCGAACCGCGCCAACAAAAGACCTGTTCGTAGTAGCGAGCACCCCGCCGCTGAGACTGTTGGTAGAAGAAAGGGCCAAGGGGAGAACCAGAGAAGAAACGATGCATATTTGGCAAGGCGAGTGGGAAACTCGAACCTGATGGACCCGTACCCTAATAAGAGATGTAAGACCATGGGTCAGAAGAAACCATGGAGAAATAAATTATTGGGTGACCCAGCTCCTAATTGGGCACGGGGAAATCGGAGTTTACTTATTGGGAACGGAGGATTGTAGAGACTGCGGACAAAGAGATACCGAAGGCCACGCAGTTTTCCAGTGTCCGAGGTGGGAGGCGGCTCGATGGAGACTGGCGATATCGATAGGAGAGCCGGTAGAGGAGGCTAACCTGGTCGCGATAATGCTAGAAAGCCCGGAGAAGTGGGAGAAGATAAGCAGTTACATCGAAAAAGTGGTAGCAACCAGGGAGAAAGAAGCGAGGGAAAACGGTGGCAGAAAATAGATTATAAGTCGCAGGTCACCTCTGGAAGAATGCCCAGCGATGCCCAGAGGTGGACACTGGTATTTACGGGAGAAGGGGTTTAGTGGGTGAGAGCCCCACACTACCTCCGCCGATAGATGCAAGGGCGGAGGTGTGCGAGAGGACATTTCCCTAATTCCCTTCTAAATAAAAAAAAAAAAAAAAAAAAAAAGGTTAGGTTAGGTTAGGTTTAGGTTAGGTTAGGTTGGGTTAGGTTAGGTTAGGTTAGGTTAGGTTTAGGTTAGGTTAGGTTAGGTTAGGTTAGGTTAGGTTAGGTTTGGTTAGGTTAGGTTAGGTTAGGGTAGTCGCAAACGGAGCTTCGTAGCGATCGGACGTGTTTGGAGCGCTCTGCGGCGTGTGGAACAGAGTGTAGTCGAGTTCTAGTGCAGGGGTTTTTTGAGTGACGTGGGCGTGCGCGCGCAAAAATTGGACGAATTTTGGCGAAAAAGCCTCTAGGGGCGCAGGGGTAAGTCCTAGAAGTAAGGGACATAGTTAGTGGAGACGGTTAGCGCAAATACGCACATTTTGACACCTCACACAAGGGGGTGGAGTGGTCCCTTCCGCGGACGTTAGGGGTGCGCCACGTGCTTTTCGGTGGCGGAAGGGGTGGTGCTACGTCGACGGGACTAGTGCCAAATTACAGAGGAGGTTACGGAATATAGATGGAGGTGTGTCCTAACCAAATCGGACCGACCGTACGGTAGCGGGAGCATTATCTGTTTATTTTAAACAAACACTGATAGGGTCGTATTAACGCCGGGGGCTGCAGTAGCAAGTGCGGACAAGGAAAAACGTGATCAGGGTGTAAATACGCGTCTTCTGACACCCCACTCGAGGGGGTGGAAACTACCCCTGCGCGCGGTGAATTTACAATTTGGACGTGTAGGTGTATAGGGCCGTACCGACGCAGGGGGGCGCAGTACTAAGTGCGGACAAATAAAAGTGAGACCAGAGTGCAAAGGCGTGTCATTTGACACCCCACTTGAGGGGGTGGAAACCACCCCTGCGTGCGCCGAAAAATATAATTCGTGACGCTATAGGTAGTGTAGGTGTATATAGTAGTTTAAGTTAGTGTGTAATTTAGATTATAAGTGGACGTAAGCGGACAGTGGTGTGCCAGCGGCCGGCGACGAGTGCGCGTGTGGATAGTTAAACAGTTCACGGTGTGTCGGCATAAAATTAAATTAAGTTAGGGGAACTGGAAATACCGTAGTGCTTAGGTAGATACACTGCAGTACTTAGGGCTCTAATAGCAATAGGCGCAGCAATATAGCAGTGCTCAGGGGGTAAATAGTAAGTGCGGTTAGTTAGTACGGTGACGGGAGGCATTTAGTTTAGTGAGAGTGAAAGTGGCAAAGGAAGACCCTCGTAAAAGGGACAGCTAAGACCCGGCAACGACAAAGGACAAGAGTAAGGTTACGGAACACAGGACAACAACAGGCAAGAAAACGACCCAGGCAATGGACAAGGACATTCTAAACCAAAGCATGATGGAGAAAAAACCAGAGGATTTTCTCCCCGGGTGGGTCCGGAGAGCCGGGAATCCCACACCACCTACGGTGGTCTGCCCCAGGGATACGGGGGGGGCGACAAATCATGCGACAACGAATCAAACTGAGGAGGAGGCGGTAGATCGGGCCGGGAGCGGCAGTGAAAGCAGACAACAGGGCGGAGAGTTCGCGACTGATGAAGAAGGAAAAAATAAAATAATACAGCAGGCAGCAGAAGACGACAGAATAGTCAGAAGACCGTCACTTATGAGGACGCCACCCGAGGAAACAAAGTCGACACATGATGACAGAGAACGACAACCTTACGCATGGCAAAAAAAAAGGAAGACTGAGAGCAGCCCAGGCTTATTGGATGACAGATCAAAGGAGGATAGCAATAGAGAGGTGGTACTACTGAGGAAAAAAATGGATGAAATAAACATGTTCATCGCGGGCCCAGGCGGGAAAAACGTTAATAAAACATTAAAAGACCTAGTAAGGGAAATGGAAGGCAGAGTGAGAGCGACGGAAAACAGAAGGGAAGCAGAAACAAGAGCCAGAGCAAGAGCAGAAAACTTAACTGGAAAACAGGCAGAGCTGGAAGAATCGGTGGTTATTGGAAACATGAAGGAAAGCATCGAGGAACTGCAAGGCCGGCATGAAGAGATGAAGAAGAAACTGCAGGAGATGGAAAACACCAACAAAAAACTAGAGAGAGAAGTAGAAAAAGCGAATGCGCGCTACGCAAAACTGGAGAAAGAGTATACGGAGGAAAAGCGGCAAAGAGGGCGGAGAAAGGCGGAGATACGGGAAGAAATTGCGGAGGCGCTAAGCAGGGAAACCAGGGATCTGGAAACGTTCCTCAGTATAGTAGAGGAGGAGTGGCCCGCCGAAGAGATGGGAAAAGTCAAAACTAGCAACACAAACCCGGAAGGTTTCAACAGAGAATGGGACATCGTTTTTTACGTGGAGGATGATGTAGAGATGGAAGGACCAGTGGCGAGGGAAATGAAGGCGTGTTTCCCAATGGTAGACAAATTAAACAGAGGCGATATCAATAAAAAAGGAGAGTACCTGTACTGCATCCAAGGTACATGGCAGCCGGGAGAAGGATGGATCAGGGCGGAATATTACGGCAAGCTAATAAATACCGCCGCAGAGGACAGAATGGAGGGCGTATACAGAGCAATAGAGGAGTTACGGGAAGTATGCAGGGAAGCCAAAAGGAAGAAAGTAGTCATTGCCATGCTGGACAACGGCGACGCAGAGGCTGTAAGGAAAGCGGCAATATACCTCTTGGAAGGAATGGAGGTGGTCATCACGGCACCCGGGGAGGGACCAGACGACGAGGAATTTCGCACGAAGGAAGAGAGAAGGACCCGGAAAAATAAGAAGGGAGGAGCGACGCGCAATACAAGAGAGAGGCCGGAAGCCGTGCTGATAAAACTGCAGGGTAAAGAAGAATACGCGAAGGTACTACAAAAGGTGCGTTCCACGGAAATAGGAAACGATGAAGTGAAGGTGCGAGGTATCACCCAAACCAGAGAAGGGGACATCCTAGTCCATGTAGAAAAGGGCGAAGGTAAGGCGGAATTACTTAGAAGGAGATTGGCCGAATCCACGGAAGGTAGAGAAGTAAGAGTACTACAGGACACAACCGTGATCGAGATACGCGACTTGGATGGAGTCACAACAGGAGAGGAGGTGATAGAGGCGGTTAAAAAAGCCCACCCCGGGGCGATGCCAAAAGTTCTGAGAATCACAAAAGTGAGTGGGGAACGACAATACGCGAAAGTAGCGCTGGAAAAGAAAATAGCGGAAAAACTAATAGAAGAAGGCCGATTGAGGGTGGCTCTCACTAGCTGCCGGGTGAGAGAAAGCGAGAAAAAGATAGATAAATGCTTTAGATGCTGGGAGGCAAGACATATAGGCTCACAGTGCAAGGGCACAGACCGCAGTAGCCTGTGCCACAATTGCGGCAAGGAGGGACATAAGGCCAGAGAGTGCGGGGATAGCCCGAACTGCGCATTATGCGAAAACGTGGAGCAGGGCTCGGGAAAGGGCCACAGACCAAACGACAAGGATTGTAAGCATAAACCGGTAGGAGGAAGTAAGAAGGACGTGTGCCACAAGTGCGGTAAAACGGGTCATATCGCGCGTGAGTGCCAAATGAGCAAAGAAGGACAAAGCGAAGTGAAAAAGACATAAAGACTTGTAAATTAGTAGAATAGTATAGGTATAGGTTAGTTATAAGGACAAGGCATAGACTATCAGTGACTTAACATGGACAAAGCCACGGGGCGCAACGTAACTAAGGACAAGGGGGAACTAAGAATAGTGCAAGTGAATGTGAACAATAGTGCACGCGCCACCGATCTGGCGTATGCGGCTGCGGAAAGCCGCGAAGCAAAGCTAATTATCTTGGCTGAACCAAGCAAGAAGCACCGAGGGAGACATGTTTACGGGAGCAAAGAAAGGAACGCGTCTATTGTGAACGTGAAGGGCGGAAGTGTCGTCTGGAACTTCACCAGCGGACATAACCACGCGATGGTACAAGTCGGACAGACCACGGTCGTAAGCGCGTACATAAGTCCCAACTCCACTATGGAGGAATTTGAGGATACTCTGGACGAGATAGCGAGAAATATACGCAAGAAGACAGAAGTCATCATAGGGGGTGACTTCAATGCAAAAAATCCAATGTGGGGAGGACAAACAAACGACGAAAGAGGAGTGAAGCTGGCGGAGTGGGCACACCAACTGGGCATGACGATCATGAACGACGGGAAACGCCCCACGTGTATTAGGCACAACGGCTGCTCCTACATAGACTTAACAATAGCAACGGCAGGCGTCGCAAAGAAGCTTAGCGAATGGGAGGTGACCGAAGAGGAAACTCTGAGCGATCACGAGTTGATCTACTACAAGATAGAAAACACGGAGGTAGAAACCAAAAGAGGCTGGGAAATGAACATCGCACTAGACCGCGTTAAAATCGGGAACGCGATGGAGACGCGCTGGCACCAGGAGGGGAGACCTAGCGAACCGGAAGAAATAACTAAAATCTTGGCAACGGTACAGAAGAAAGCGATCCGGAAGCAGAGGGACGAAATCGGAATGGGTAGGCCATACTGGTGGACGGAAAGGGTTGAGGAAACAAAATCCGAGGCAAACAGGAAGAGAAGGAAGCTGCTGAGAAGCAGAAAAAGTGGACAGAGTCAACCTGAACTGGAGTCCATCTACAGAGAGGCACGGAGGAAACTAAGGGCGGAGATAGCGCAGGAGAAAAGAGCGAAGTGGAGAGACCTGTGTAGTGAACTAAGCAATGACCCATTCGGGCAAGCATACAGGATAGTCGCACGGGCTCTTAAGATGCCGGACCCCAGGGTCGAGCTCACGGCCGAGCAGAAACAGGGCGAATTCGAGAGGCTCTTCGTCCACGAAGGGACTGAAGGAGAGGAGCAGGAGGACGAGAACATCTCGGATGCCAGAGAACTGAGCACGGAGGAGTATAGGCGAGCCATAAGTAGAATCAAGACGAACAAGGCCCCGGGACCTGATGGGTTACTGCCGGAGGTAGTCAAAACAGCAATGAAAGAGAAACCCCACATATTTATGAGGATGTACATCGAATTACTAAAAAGAAACAGATTCCCTGAGTGCTGGAAGACGGCGAAACTAGTGTTGATTCCAAAACCCCGGAAGACCACGGACATCGAGATAAACTATCGCCCTATATGCCTGCTTGATATAATGGGGAAGGTGTACGAAACGATATTGAGGAATAGACTGGTCGACAATATAAAAAATAAAGGCGGTCTAAGCGAAAACCAACACGGTTTCCGAGCAGGAAGGTCAACTATGACAGCCATCAGGGACCTTATCGAGGAGGCCAGGAAAACGGGGAAAAATAAATCCAAATATGGAGCAGTAGTACTGATTGACGTGCAAAACGCCTTCAATACGGCACCATGGGGAAAGATCATCGAAAGCCTAGCTAGCTGGAAGATAGACAAGTACCTACAAAATGTTGTTGAAGACTATCTAAGAGAAAGGGCGATACTGATAACGAAGGGGCTAAGAAGGGCGGTGTATGCAGGGGTACCACAGGGATCGGTGCTCGGGCCGGACCTGTGGAACCTGCTATACGATGGCTTGATGAAGGTAATGCTGCCCAGAGGGGTTAAACTAATCTGTTACGCCGACGACGTCGCGATATGGGCAACGGCGGAGAACGTGACAAGCCTCAACACCAAAATCGGAGTAACGCTGAATGCGGTGGATGACTGGATAAGGAAGAGTGGCCTAAAATTAGCGCCAGAAAAAACGGAGGCGGTAGTCCTAAACAGACATTTACCTCTAAAAGGGGTACAAATTGCGCATGAGACGATTAGTATACCGATAAAGACGGAAATCAAATATCTAGGTATGATAATTGATAAGGGGTTGCTAATGGGAAAGCACGTGATAGCGGCAACAAACAAGGCCCTAAAGCTGATGGGGGATCTAAGCAGACTAATGCCCAGAATCGGGGGACCGACCCACGCTAAAAGGAGGGTAATTGCACTGGCGGCACAATCTATCGTTATGTATGGGGCCCCAATTTGGCTAAGGGCCATGGAGATAAGGAAGTATAGCCTAATAATAAAGTCCACACAGAGGCAAATAAACAGTAAAATCGTAGCAACCTATAGAACGGTATCGGCGGAAGCATTGAGTGTCATTAGCAAAATGGAACCTATGGAGCTTCTCGCCAAAAAAAGGAAGAGACAGATGGAGGAGAAGGGGGAGGATAGCATGGAGAACGCAAACCGCGAATTAGTAGAAGCTTGGCAAGAGCAATGGAACAGCACACAGAAAGCCAAATGGACGAGGCGCCTTATACCACAGGTGGAGACATGGGTGTATAATAAAAGAAGCGAATCGAATTACTACATAAGCCAATTCTTAACGGGGCACGGGTGCTTCGGCTCCTATCTACATAGGATAAAGAAAAGGGACAATCCCAATTGCAAGTACTGCGAAGTACAAGACGATCCAGAGCACACCTTCTTCACATGCGCGAAGTGGAAGGAGCAGAGAGATGAGTTATGTAAAGACGTGGGGAAAATCACACCCGACAATATAGTAGCGAAGGTACTCGAAAGTCACAATACCTGGAGGACATTTAGAAAATATGTGGAGACGGTGATAACAAAGAAGGAAGAGGAAGAAAGGGAGAAAGATAACTAGAGGGCCACCTCGGATAGAAGCAAGTGCTAAACAGTCCCTATTCGAGAAACACGAGGCCCAGGAGTGGTTTTAGTGGGTATGTCTTAGGAAGAGTCCTACACTACCTTGAGTCGATAGACCTTAAGACTCTTGGTGTGCATCAAGCATTTCCACTCCTTAGGAAAAAAAA
>NW_022170249.1:55234980-55268996 GCF_008802855.1 Photinus pyralis
TTGTCACTTTGACAGCGGCAAAAGTTACCTGCAACTTTTCCAGCGACAAATGCACTAGTGGTTTTTTCACTTATTCATTTTCGAACCAATAATCGCATTATCCTTACCCATATGACTAGTTTGACGTCTGTCAATAATTGATTAGTTTGGTGAATTTCTTGTTCGTTAAATTGTCCTGCCGAATTACACTCGAGGTTTGTATTTAAACCGAGTAAATTTGTGTTGTTGCAATTCAAATCTGTTGCCTTTTAGCAATTGAACTCGAAAAACTGTCAACCTAAAAATGCTCCACCTGCGGTGTCGCATTTTTATTAGTTGACAGTTTTTCTCGTCTAATTGCTAGGCAACAGATTTTCATTACCTAAACAACCCAAATTTACTCGGTAAAATACAAACCTCTTGTGCAATTATAAGTGAAAATACTACTGTTCGTCCTTCATAAGAGTATTCGCCTTCGGCTATACACTTAGCATTAAATGAAGCAACACCTGCAATTAAAATAAATAAGGCCTGTTTTCATCCTATAATAATATACCTTTGACAAATGCTCGAGCTGGAGAGTCACATATAAAGCACCTTACCTTAATATGTATCATATGGCCATTAATTAAAATACCGTTGTTTAGTATTTGTACGAGCTCATTGATAAATGGCCGTAGGAACTCGTTAACCGATCCTAATGGTTTAGAAGATCCACAGAATATTCCAATTGACATCGGTTTGATATCTGGAAATTCGGTTATGTTAAACAAAATAGGCCATAATTGTGTTTTGGAACTCTTATATAAGGGTATCCCATTAATGTTGACATTCATTGAAATTGTCTTTGATTCTTTGATATTGCTGAAAATAAAGACATTATTAGTTTCTAACAAGAAATAAATCTTACTAAAAATTAGTATTTAAGCAATCTTGTATCCCATTATGCCAATATTGCCCTCCGTTGATGTGCCTCTTGTTCAAGCCACAGGCCGTGCGCAGTAACGTTCGAGGATCTGTAGGCAATTTAATCCCGTACTTCGTACACATAATGGCCACGAGACTTTTTAAAGAATAGTGACTAATGTTGTACATAATTGCCCAGTGCTGTAGATCATGATGGTCGTCAGTGGTAACTTCTTGGTCTTCGTCAGAATGTTCACTCTCAGATAATGCATCGTTTTCGTCAGATGATATCACGACCTCATTTTCCACGATATCTCAAAGTCTTGTTGAAAGTAGTTAACTGTATCAGATTCCAAACTAGCTGATGACTGATCTAAAATACCCTAATTTCAAAATATACATGTGTTGCATTTCTCCATCCATACATGTATTTGATGTAGGCACATATAAAAATATTAGTTTTTGCTTAACAGTCTCGTTAATTTTATCACAGTCACTTTTAATTCAAAAATTCAGAGCTTTCTTGACGTTACTTTATTATTGAATTTATATTTGTCACTGCATTAGTTTTAAATGTTTCATTCAAATCTTCCATTACCTATTATATCAACCTAGCAAAGTCCGACCACTTTTTAAGAACACACCCTTTGTCGATAAAAACATCGTTCATTACAATTGGACAGTCATGTAGAAATATTTTCACCAACAAATTGGATTCGATCGAAAGAGAGCAAACCACTTTAGGAATACCATGTAAAGTTTTCAGTTTGCCAAAAATAAATAGCTTGTTTCCTCAATTATAGAAATTCCTGAGTGGTTATCTAATTTTTCTCTAAATTTTGCTTTAAAATCTTTAAAATGTTCTATTCTGTCAATGGCTTCTAGTTCTTTCAGCTTTAATAATTCACGTCTTTTTGCTCTTCCAGTCTTTCCTCCGGCTGTTTCCTTTTTGGAGGAAGCCGTGTTGTGAAATATTTAGGCTGATTTTTAAAAATTGTTGGCACTGCATCGTGAGATAATTTAAGATTCTGTCTAATTTAAGATTCTGTCTATGCAATGAAGTAATTGATCGTCGTCCCTTGCAGCATTTCGCGGATAACAAATCTTTCCGCAAAATGTTCTATACATACCACTGAATCTTTTGATGGCAGAAAATTTACGCCACGAATGTTTCTTAGCCACTGCCGTAACAAATTTTGATCCTTTGGAAAATGAAAAACAGTGGTGTAAGTACCAGAAGAGCAATTTTGCATTTTGAAGTTTTCCTTTCCTGTCCTAAATATTTTACATATTGCTAAAATAATTGGTTATTCCTAAAGTGAACTCACCTGTGACCGACACTAACTCACCTAATAAACAAAACTAACAAAATAAGACTGGAAATTCGCACATAAGACGCAGCGCTTGCATTATTTGACAGGACTCCGATCGTGACGTCACACCGTACGTAGCGAGTATTGCGGTGGCCTGAAGCTAACGTAGGCCACGGCTGGGCCCATAACCTATAGAATGGCTCAGGTGAAATAACGAAGTTTATTTCAATGAATTTACAGGTAAAAATAATATACACACCGTGCAATGCATTTTTTACAAGTCACCACATTGAATAGATGGATCACAACGCCATCTAGTAGCAAATGAATCTTAAAATCTAACATACAACAGGGGCGTATTAAATAATTATGAATTGCTGAACATTAACACAAACTGCATCCTCGTTTAGTGGCATATTTAACAATGTTCTATTCTCGTTCGTATCTTCCATGTAGCTAGTTGTTTTATCTAAGTTACACGTTATTACATTATTTTAATTATTTATGTCTGTAGAACTTACTTGCTGTATTGTACACATAAATGTTACCATGATCATCAAAAATAACTTCATTGTTTTCATTCACTACTAGCTGCAACCACCCTCCTGGATTCATTTTTACCACATAAAAATCAATTGAATAATAAAATAAAACCACGAGTGAAATAAAAATACAACTTGTAATCGTGTTGCGTTATTCCAAATGCTCTAACAAAAATGTTTTTTTTTTTTTATTTTTTTTTTTTTATTTGACATCGGGCTTTAACAGCTAGGTCATATCGCCCATTACATAATATGTTACATTTTAAATACGATTAATTAATTTTGTTATGTACAGAAATTTGATAAGATTGTTGACTGTTGCATGGTCATTGTTGAGGATTTCCTGGATGGAGTTCTTTAATCTACATGTTATTCTTTCCTGTTGAAATGTTTGGCACTCAAGTAAAAGATGTTCTACAGTTAATAAGACGTTCCACTGTTCACACTGTGGCGGGGGTTCTTTTTTTATTAGGTAGGAGTGTGTTAACTGGGTATGACCACTACGAAGCCTCATTACTGCAATTTCATGCCTTCGATTTGGTTGGTTTGATGTACTCCATTCTACGAATTCGTGTTTTATCCTTCGGAGTTTGTTATTATTTTTCCATTTGGTATTTAGCTGAAGGTAAGTTTCAAATATTGTGTGTCTGATGAAGTCTGTTCCCGTTATAATACCTACTTTGATGCCATCTTGATGGGCTCGTTTGGCCAGGGTATCGACTGTTGCATTGCCGAGAATACCAACGTGTGAAGGTACCCACATTAGAGTTATATTTTTTCTCTTTCTTGCAGCTGATGAAGTTTTTGCTGAATTGTTTTTACAATGGGCGCTTTGTTATCTATGTTGCTGACCGCTTTTATCACGCTCATGGAGTCTGATACAATTAGCAAAAATGTTTGGTTGTCCCGGATTCACGCAAAATGAACCGAGTTCGGTTCGGTTCGGTAATCATGGTTACAATACATCCACCGGGTGCATAAGAGCTGATTACCGCAATCTACCACTTGTTATAAACCGCTCCAATTATCGTAAACGCCTCTTAGTATTCATTTTAAAATATGCAGATAGGTAATTTTTACTATAATTCAAACCAGAAATATATTTCTGATTCAAAACTCGAACAAATAACATTGTCACATATACCCCCAATCTACAAAACAACGAAGTGAACATAACCTTTTAAAAAATAAATGGTGGTAAAGCTCCAGAGCGTTCGTTTACTCGCAAATGAATCTGACGAATCTGAAAAAATATTGCTCCACTCCGTGATCACGATACCGAACGTAGCTGTTATAATAAATAATAATAATCGTCACTTACTCGCGCCGCTTAAAACACACAATCGTAAATAAACCCACTGAACTTTTTTATACACACAACAATGCGGCAACACGCTGCTGTAAATGAGGTTATGTTGGTAGTTGGTAGCATATAAGTGGTTGGTGGATAAAATTTGGCGCGTATTTTACTGCGCATGACACGGAGCACCCATTTCAAATAAAATATTTCTTAAATACTCACAATATATTGGTATTTAAATATATCCTTCCCTTATTTTATATATATATATATATATATATATATTATATTATATATATATATATATATATATATATATTATATTTCGAAGGAAGCTTGGCAAAATTTATCAAAGGCTTATGAAGATACGGGATTGTCAAGGAGATTGAGTTTGATCAGGCAGTTAGTAAGAATTAAGTTAGAAGAATATAAAACTATGGAGGCATATGTAAATGAGGGAATGTCACTAGCTCAAAAATTACAAGATATGTCAATAATTTAATTCAAGAAATGTGTCATTGTAAGTTTGTATTAAAACTGATTTTCGTGTTGACTGATTAAAAACTTTCATTGAACTCATTCTGCTAATATTCTCACAGGTTATGGGCCCAGATTATGAAGTGCGTGTGTGCGTATGAGGCGCCATTTGTGTCAAAATAAAACCTGCGAAATATATGTAGATAATTCAGATGTATAACATTTTTAGGCAGATATGCATCAAATTTGGTTAGATATGGACAGATTTCTTTCATAGCTATATTAAATCTATTTATTAATATATATATATATACATATATATACAAAAGGAAGCAGGAAACATATATATATAATTAAATAAAACGTAATATAAAGTCGCGTTCGTCAAGTGGCCGCATGGTGGCGCACATTGACGTAAGGCAACGTACATCGGTGATCATATGACACACCCATTTCATTTTATGTTGTCAGCTGTCACTGTCAAAGTACGGTTAAAGTAATACTATAAATACTACCTACCACCTGCCTACAAGCTTTTTAATATATTAATAAAGCCACTAGTACTACCCAGTAGGTTAATTTCTTGCAGTTCGTAGGTAGGTTCTTATACCTATTTAAGGGTGCCATGTATCTATTTTATTAATTTTTGTAGATAGCCATGACTGACGCCCGTAATTTAAGAGGGATAATCAATGAAATTGTTACAAGTGCTCCATTTTGTCAACAGCTGCAAAATAGTTTGCAAAGTGCACTTCAAAATGTGACACCTTTGACCCCTAGAGCGCAGTTAAATGTACAACCCCAAGTATCATCATCGGCTATAGATGAAGTTCGGCGATTGTTTCCTAGTGTTCATCGAACGCCATATACCAATTTACAAACTCCAGAAGGAAGACGAAAAAGTAAAAGTAGAAAAAGTGATAGCGGTGTAGCTTTTAAGAAAGAGGTTATTTTATTAGACAATCCCATGGCAAAGGCGACACTAACGGGGTTATGTAAATCCCAAGCATATGAAAAAGGTAGTATTGATTATGTCTTTTATAAAACAGGTTTTCTTATTATCTTTGTAGGTTTTGGATTCTCTGCTGTGAATTTTAAAAAAAACTGGACAGAGGTAGAAGTGTATCATTGTTTACAAGATTTATTTAAAGATAAATTAAAGGAAGTAAAATTCGAAGTGTTGATCCCAATGAGTAGATGCTTAGTAAAACCGAATTTAGCAACTGATTGTTCATTAGACGGAACAGCTGTATGTGAAATGTTTAAGCAGAAAGCCATTTATTTACGTCCTTTATCAATGTTAGAAGGTGCTGAAGTGGAACAAGACAATGACGGTGTTGGAGATGAACTTTTTGAATTTAGAGATTGTCCTGAAGTTGAAATAATAGAGGATGCCAACAAAGATAATTCTGTGGAATTTTTATCGTTGGACACCAGCGACATATTCAGTGACCAGTTTGAAGAAGACACCATAAAGGCTATCAATATTAGTAAATGTGAAAGTCTTAAGGACATATTGACAGAATTTAAAAATAACATTGATAGTGAACATCTATTAACTTTTAACATCTATAGAGAAGAAATACTTGATTGTTGTTTAAGAGTAGTGCGACGTAAAAGTTTTTCACCATTACATCGCATCTCTGTGATCTTTACGGATATTGCAGACTGCAGTGAGGGGGCAGTGGATCAGGGGGGTCCGTCAAGGGAAATGTTTAGACTTTTATTAAATGAAATTAAAAATTGTAAAATGTTTGAAGGTTATGAAAATTCAAAAAATTTAAGGCTGTGCAATGAATGCTTAAAAACCAGAGACTATTTTGATATTGGCAGACTGATTGTCCTTTCGCTCATACATGGAGGTCCTGGACCACAGTTTTTTTCTAAAACTCTATTTTCAATGCTAACTCAAGGGATTGATGCAACAGAACCTACCTTAGACGATATAAATGACAGAGGTATAAAAACAGAAATTGAACATATTCAGAACACAAATAATTTAGAAGAATTGCGACAGGGTGTATTAAATAGTTCTTTTCTACATTTAGCTGGCATTTTCCATGTAAAAAGTTTTGAAGAGAAGAACAGTATTATTAAAGGTATGTGTACTTGAACATCTATGAACCTTTTCTTAATTTTCTATTTTTAGATGCTGTTAAATTTTATGTGATCCATCGTGTACGCGCAGCTTATGATCAGTTGAAGGATGGTTTAAACATTTTAAATTTCCTCAACAGAGGTAAGGAGATGCCAAGCGACCTAAAAAAGTTATTCTGCTTTGAAGAAGTTCCACTTACGGCAGAGTTTTTAAAAACATTTTTTGTTCCGGTATTAAATGAGGTAGGCTCCAATAAAAGAGCTATTGAAAATAGACTATTGGCATTTTGGAGGGATTACTTAATTGATTGTGAAGGTAGGTTTATTAGGTTCTGATTGTATTGATCTTTTCATAGTAGTTATTTATTACCAATCGTAATAGAGCTAGGCATTTTCATAGTGACTTCAGAACTGAATAAACACTTTATTTTTAGTGATACCTATTTGCTTGTTTTAAAGGAGTTTGTTATGAGTACTTTGAATCCGTCATTTAAATTAAAATTGTCAAATTTTAACATATGTACTGAGATTGTTCAAACATTTCTGAAAAAAACTAAAAGTTTGAATAGAAGGCTATGACTTTGACTTCATGCTGTTAATACTGTAAAGTTAAAACATTAATGTTTAATGGCCAGTTTTAGAAACGATGATTAAGGTTAATCAATGGTAAAAATTATTAGAATGGGAAATATCTTAACCTTATAATAAAAAGTTGCTAACATTCTCATATTTTTAACGATTGATTAACCTTAATCTGGGCATTTATAAAACCGGACATAAGCCATTGATACTTAACTGGCCCATTTAACAACTGACACGTCTCATTTTTTAATTTCAGATAATGAAACGACAGTCTGTTTAAAGCAAATTTTGGCTTTTGTCACTGGTGCTGATGCTGTACCCCCACTTGGCTTTGAATGTACTCCAACATTGGAATTCTTACATGATGATCGAAGTAGATATCCAAAGGCTAATACATGTGCACTTATACTATCACTACCTGTGATACACACAGTCTATGAACAATTCAAAATCCATATGGATTATGGGATTGGAAACGGCATGGTATTTGCTTTCGCTTAGGAACAATGAACTAATTTTCTTTGCTATTAATTCCAGAGTGCTAATTTAGTTTAATGAAATTGTTTTATTTGTATTTTATTAGTATTAAAGGTATTGTTTTCAGTTTATATGCGTTTATTAAAAAAAATACAAATTTTTGTTTAGTTTTTCAGAGTGTAATTTATTTTTTTATTTGTATTTTATTAGTAATTGTTTTCAGTTTATATGCGTTTATTTAAAAAAAAACAAATGTTTGTTTAGTCTCTCAGACTGTAAACATAATTGTTACTTATGGCACACGAAGTTCATATGTAAAATAATGGTTGCACAAGCCAGTATCCGTTACCTGAGGATGGGTAAGATCTCGAATTTTCTCTTCATACATAAGTTTCGTCACATGTCCCTGGAAGAAAAAGTGTAAGGGAGACTTCTATGGTCCTGGTGGCTGGTGGGCCAAGGGGGTATGCCCATCTCTTCCAGTGCACGTCTTGCTGAGTTGAAGATTGAGTAAATGTCGACATCCATATTGTAGTGAATGTTCTAAGAATCCAGCCAGACAAAGAGACACCATGAAACGTTAGTCACCGGCAAAGGCGAATGTGACGGCAGCGTTCCAAGGAATGACAGTTCATTTAAGAACGTCTAGAATCTCCGCGTGTGCTAGGGAACATTCGAAAACAATTGCTGTTTTATATACAGGGTGGTGCCTAGCGCGACACAGCAATGGTAATTTCTTCATCAATTACTAGCTCCTAATTATTTTAGAGCAAAAATCTAAACACGTTTTTTTAGAGAAAAACCTGCATCTGTCCATACTCTATTAGGTAGGTACCTAAAATTTTCCGTTTTTCAAAAGTGTAGAAATCGACAAAATAAAAAATTACATTTTTATAAATTAGAATTAGTGATGCTTTGGAACCTTTTAACAAACTACAAGCGCATCGCATCTACCATTCAGTTATTACAAACTTTTTTATTTTGTCAATTTGTATGGTTTTGAAGAAAATTATAAGTATAGATAGATGCAGTATTTTTTTCTCAAAAAAACGTATTTAGACTTTTGCTCTAAAATAAATAGGGGAGAGTAACATTGAATAAGTAATTGTAGGTACGTACTTAAACCATGCTATTAAACAATGTGACTTGCGAGTAATAAATAATTGATTGTTATAAATTAATCCTTTGTATAAGGAACGGTTTTCTTAACTTGATCTTGAGTCATTTCGTAATGCTCTCGGGTCATTTCGAGGATGTTTGCCATCTGCTCTAGATGAGGTGTTATCTCGGGAATTAGTTTTCGTTTTTTACGATTTGACATAAATCCCTTTGGACTTCACCTGGAGTTCGGAGTTCTCGGCCAAACATCAAGTACACGGGCGTAAATCCAAGATTGAGATGGTTTTCGGAGTTCATTGCGAACCGCACAGTGGGTAAAGCTTCTTTCCAATGAGTATGGCGAGTGCCTACAAAAATGGAATGCTGGGTTTTTAAATCCCGATTTCTGCGTTCTTCCCGATTGGATGCAGGATGATACACAGGAATCAAAGCCTGTTTGAAACCGAGACAATGAGCTACCTGCTGCATTACATCACTGGTAAATTGGACACCGTTGTCGCTAATTATTCTACGAGGAGTTCCATATCTAAGGATCATCTCGTTAATTAATGCTTTCGCGCAAGCTTCTGCAGTATCTTGCTGTAAGGGTATTAGTTCTATCCACTTCGTGGTAGTATCTTCAATCGCATAGATCCATTTATAGTTGTCTTCCGCCTCTGGAAACGGACCAACCAAGTCCATGGCCAGTGTTTCAAATCTTTGACACAGCAGTGGAGTTTGTATTAATCCGACCGGTCTCCAATTGCTGGGTTTGTACTTTTGGCATTGTGGACATTTCCGGACATGTTGTACGACATCTCGGCGCATTGTGGACCAATAGTACAGACGACTGATTCTGTGCAGTGTCTTGTCGACACCGTAATAGCCAGCTATAGCGTTGTTATGGCACTCTTGCAATATTTCAGGAATGTGTGATTTGGGTACTACTAACTGGGGTTCTTCTGTGTCGGACTCTGAGGTGCAACGGTACAGGATGCCATTGAACAGTGCATACCCATGAGTAGTCCAGCGCTTCAGGTCAACTTCTTCGGCATCGGCGACGATGTTGCTTTTGCCAGGAATGTATGTAATCTTCAGATCGAATCCCTGTAGTAACATCGCCCATCGTGCCAATCTTCCGGTTGGGGATTTCAAACCCATCAACCATTTCAATGGTCGGTGATCAGTTTTGATAACTACGGTGGGTCCATCAAGATATCCTCTAAATTTTTGAATCGAGTAGAAGATTGCAAGAGCCTCTCGCTCTGTCGTGCTGTTCATCTCAGCTGGCATCAACGTTCTGCTCGCATATTCAACCGGTCGTTCATTCTCGTCGCTCTCCCCCTGCATCCAACAAGCTCTCAGAGCGTAAGCGCTAGCGTCTGTGCGAAGGACAAACGGCCTTGTAAGATCAGCTTGTTGTAGGATTGGTGCAATGACAAGGCGGAATTTCAACTCGTTGAACGCAAGTTGTTGTGCTTCTTCCCAGGTAAACTGAGCTAACTTTCGTGTTAACATACTCAATGGTCGCGCTATCGCAGCAAAGTTCTCGATAAAAGCGTCTGAACCGCCAGCTACAAAGCTGCAGAAATGACAATAACTGTTTGACCGTAGTTGGTGGCTGAATCAGAGTGATCGCATTAATTTTGTCGGGGTCTGGGCAGAATCCATCGGTAGTGATCACGTGCCCTAGGTATTTCACCTGCCCGGATGCAAAATTGCATTTCTTCCGATTTGCTACCAATTTGAATTCGAGTAGACGCGCCAACACCCTTCGCAAGTCTGACAAGTGATTTTCGAAGGTGTCGGAAATAATAATAAGATCATCTAGATATGACATAAGGATGATATCATCAAGACCTCGGCGGAATCGATCCATGAACCTTTGAAAGGTCGCGGGAGCATTCCGTAGTCCGAATGGCATCCTTATAAATGATATAAGCCGAAGGGGGTTATAATTCCCGTTTTGTCGCTGTCTTCATGCTTGACAGGTACGAGCCAGTAACCCATACTTAAATCAATGGTTGACATGAAATTTGATCGCTTGGCAGAATGCAAAAGGTCATCAATCCGTGGCAAGATATAACGATCCGGGATAGTGATGGCGAAAGAAGAGAGACTTTGAGGCTTTGAATGCAAATACGATGAGCTTCGAAATCATCTTCTGGGTACATGTTGTACTGCTGTTGGGGCGCGTCAATTAAATGGTACTTCATGTGCGCAAGATCGATAGCGATTCCAGCAGCAGTAAAAAAGTCGACACCAAGTAGTGTTCTGTTATCCAGGTGCTCGGGAATGGCAAGAAATGTGCTTGGTATCAGCCGTTCAGACAGCAAAACACTGGTTTTGTACTCAAGTGCTAAGACGTGATGTTGCTTTCCATCAGCAAGTGCCATCTTGAGTTGCTTTGGGGTGGCATTGAGACCACAGGACAGGAAATATTTATCAAGTTTGTTTCCAGCGATTGTACATCTAGCGCCAGTATCAATAAATGCAGCTCCGACTTTACCATGGACGGTTACCTACATGAAGCATGGCTCTGGGTGCTCGCAATTCACAACCTGCAGCTAACAGTTCGACAGAAACTGATTTAACTCCAGTTGAGGATTGGCAGTTTGGGCATTGGGACTTGACGTACCCTGGATTACCACAGCCATAACACGTGATTTTGTTTTTCGTCTCGATTGGCGGTGTTGGTGTGGTGGGTTTATTTCCTGTTCTTTCGATTTTCGGTGCGACATTAGTGCCTGCATGTTTGACAGCGTTTTTGCGACATTCGGCACGAATGTGTCCAAAATTATGGCAAAACTCACAGCGGGGTCTTTCATTTGCAGGTTTGTTCGGCTCCCTGATCACTTCCATAAAGTTAGCCTCGACTGCACGAGCCTTTTCGGTTAGTTCGGAGAAATTATCGAATTCGTCTCTATGATAAGGTTGTGTAATTTTTGTGCTCAATAATCCATAAACCATTTCCAGCCTGAGTGTCTCGTGCAGTTCTGGTGGAAGTTGAGATAGCAGCGCTCTGGCTGTACTCACAAAGATATCCGTTGGTTGATCATCTTTCTAAGAGTTACTGAATCGTTCGCGGAAAATACGATGTGGAGGTTGATGACGGCCAAAGACATGGCGCAATCCATCAAGCGCATCTTTCCAGGTGTGAAATTGACCTTTTGCCCCTTGATACCACGTAGCCGCCAGTTTATATCAAGCAGCATGGGTAGTCCTTTCAAGGTGGGTTTATGCTAAAACTTTAACGCTTTAATTTAAATTAAATTTAAATTTAATTTAATTTTCAGTACCTTAGCAGTTTATGCAAAACTTTAATTTAATTTAACATACGTATTTACGCATGCGCACTTTTGCTTTTGAATTGTTTTATTTACTTTTGTGTTTACCTTCTCCTAACCTAACTTTATGTACGTCTAGATTTATTAAACAAGTATATTTTTCTACTAAGGTAATCAAAGCAACGTCGTCCATTTTTAGAATGTTCTAAACTGAAATCAATAAACATAAACAAAAACGGCAAACAGCTGGTTGCACTTGCGCCTGCGCACTTGCGTTTTCATGTAACTTTAATTTAATAAGTTAAAAGTTGGCCAACTTTTAAAGTTTTAAAGTTAAATTAAATTAAATTAAATGTTGCATAAACCACACTAATTGCATACACCGATTGAACTTTCTTTAAATTAAATTTAAATTAAAGCATTAAAGTTTTAGCATAAACCCACCTTCTCAGAGCGTTTCCATCCGTAACATTAAGGCACTCTTTGTAGACAGTTACTGCGTCTATAAAGGCTCTGACATCCTCTCCTTCATCTCCGGAAAAGCGGGAATTGCATCTCGAAAAGTTTCCAGAGAGTTGCACGGGTTGAGATTGGTCAGTATGATCTCCAGGTCTAGTCGGAGTAATGGGAGCTACAAGACTTGAGATTAATGTTTGTAATTGTTCGACGGTGAGGCCAATCACCGGGTTTTGTGCCGGTGTGCTTGGAGTAATATCCGACAGTGGTTCAGACATGTTTACTGTTGTAAAGGCGACGAAGGCGTCTTTGGATTGTTTACTACTCCCTATAGTCGAGGAACTCCTAGTGGTTACTGTGTTGTGGGTTGCTTACCTTGTAACCCCCGCGAGCGCGTCACTCGATCTCCCCTGGTCGTGGCTCTGCTCGAGCTGTCTCCGTCTGGCGCATGCGCACTGTTACACCATATACCACAGTTACAGCAGCCGTACGATTTCGTGATCGGAGGTTGTAAGGTAGTACACGAGGCAGATCTTCTTCGTCTGTCGCGATTATTTTCTCGTATAAGCGAAGAAAATTTCGATTGCACAACAAAACACTGATTTCTTTTGCTGCTAAGTTGGGCGCCAATATAAGGAACGTCAGGTGAAGGAGGTTTACTTCATTATTTGATTCCGTGGATTTACTCAAAGAAATCAGTTTTTTATCCAAATTACAAAATTATGTGACAAACCAGAAAAATATAACAACTCAATTGTATCACTAAGCAACCTAGATAAAAAGTAAAATCTAGAAACGTTTGCGTGTTATATTTGTAATTAATTAACTGTAAATAAATAAATCACGTAAGTAATTAAATTTACTCTGTTACATACTGGTGTCAGGTATGGGCGTTGGGTGATAAATATGTCATTCAACGATTTAACCCATTTATGCCCATTGTACTCGCTTGAGTACACCTGTTTTTTAGCACTGAGGCGGAATCTATGGGTTAATAATGGAAAGTATAATTGCAGAATCCTGATCCTTGCAGTTTCTGCATAAATTCTGACAACAATTTTGCCGCTTTTTTCATTCTAGGTTACGATAATAGCCACTTACAGAGACACGTGCATCCGGTTTTGTGTGTTGAATCGTGACAATAACAGAATACTGTTCAAATTTATAGTTTATTGTTAAATTTTGAAATTTTTTTGTTTTGAATATTATAAACAAAGGTGTAAAAACAAGATTCTGCGGTTAGGTAAGTGAAAGCTTTATTACATCCGATTTTATGTTGGGGTAAACATGGGTGTACTCGATTGAGTACAATGGGCAAATGCAGGATACATTTTCGGTTATTTTCTTCCTATAAAGTGTTCACTTTCAGGCATTCTTTTATGATGGAACAAGTAAATACGATTTCCGCTTCATCTTTTTATGGAAAAAGGTTCGCAACACTAGCGTCTGCAGAAGATGCTATAGCAAATACAAAATTCCCAAACTCAGAAATTGATGTGGTAATTATTCCACCAGAACCCGATTACCAAACTGACGAAGAGGAGTTTGACGAAGACGATTTGGTTACAGCTAGTCTTCCCCAAGATGTTCCGGGAGAAATTGAAATAGCGATGGAGGATGATAGCGATGAAGAATATAACATGCCACTATCTCAGGTTTGTACTACACTATCAAAAAAACCAAAAATAAGTCAGCCCAAGTGGAGTAGCGAACCAGTGGATTTGAAAATGACATCCGCTAATGGCTACTCTATTCGTTTGGAAAAAGTACGAGAACAATTGTCTAGCTGTAATGTCATTCAAATTTTTGAAAAACTGTTTGATGAACAAGTTGTCAATCTCCTAGTAGAACAAACCAATAAATACGCCACTGCCAGCAATAATCACAGCTTTCAAGTTACTGGTGAAGAAATCAAGATTTTTGTAGGTGTGCTTCTTTTTAGTGGTTACCATAAGTTACCTCGTGCCCGTTTATATTGGTGTCTGGACGAAGATGTGAATGTGCCATTTGTTTCGAATTGTATCAGTAGAAATAGGTTTGAGGAGATAAAAAAATATATACACTTGGCAGATAACACACAGATTGACAGAAGTGATAAAATGTACAAAGTACGACCATTGATGAATTTACTAAATAATAAGTTCCAACAGTTCGGGATTTTTCACGAATGTTTGTCGATTGATGAAGCTATGGTGCGATATTTTGGACACCATTCTGCAAAGCAGTTCATCAAAGGTAAACCAGTACGCTTCGGCTATAAAGACTGGATGCTATGTAGCTCCAGTGGTTATTGTTATGCCTTTGACACCTACTGTGGTGCTAAGCCAACAAATAGTGAGGTTGAAATTCCGAGGTCTACACTTCCCCTGGGATCGCAGGTGGTAATTGATCTTTTAAAAGTTCTCAAAGAACCTACTGATCACATCGTGTTTTTTGATAATTATTTCACTAGTTACGACCTGCTCACTACTTTGAGAGGAAACGGTGTACGAGCTACCGGAACAGTGCGAGAGAACCGTACAAAAAAGTGTCCTATTCTTCCTTCCGCTCAGATGAAAAAAAAAGACCGCGGTAATTTCGATTATCGTTACGATAAAGAAAATTCTCTGCTTTTCGTGAGATGGCATGACAATAGCGTCGTTACAATGGCGACCAATTACGACGGCATTGAACCAATGTCACAAGTAAAAAGATGGTCGTCAAAGAAAAAGGAAAAGATATCAGTACCCCAACCGAAGCTTTTTCAGACATACAATGCATTCATGGGAGGGGTGGATCTTTTAGATCAGTCAGTCAACGGTTACCGTGTTGCGATACATGGCAAAAAGTGGTGGTGGGTTCTTTTCACCCACATGATAAACGTCACTGTTGTCAACGCATGGAGACTATACCAACTCGCTTTCCCACAAGACCCTATGGACTTGCTATTATTTCAACGAAATGTTACCCGTCATTACCTACGGTCTTATAACAAGTCAATTCAAAGAAGATCAACTTCAAGTCGACCATCCGGTTCATTACCTAGGAGTTTACTGGACGATCCAACAGGCCACTTTCCCAAAAAATTGTCGAATCAACTACGTTGTAGCGTATGTCACAGCAGAATTAGATGGGCTTGTGAGAAGTGTAATGTTACTCTTTGTATTGAGAGAGACTGTTTCAAGATATTTCACACGCGGAAATAATTCTTGTCATATCGACTGACTTTTTAAATACATATTTTTTTTGTTGATTTTTATTCTATATGTGCCCGATGTACTCATTTGAGTACACCATTTTTTTTCTTACGTTTTAGGGAAATAAGTTCAAAATAAAGCATAAATGACAAAAACAAACTGTATTTGACAAGATTCAATCATAAATAATTATTTTAATCTTTCACAAGCTTGGTGGGCATTAATGGGTTAAGTGAACTGTTAGTGAAAGTTTATGCCAGTATAGAGACTAGTGACAAGATTTACGTTGGAAGGAATGGAGCAACTGCTGCAATTATTGCAAGAATTGAAAGCCGTTCAAGATGAAATGAAAGCCAGTATGTAACGGGAGAGAGCTTAGGCGTCGGCCGCTAACATTTTTTCGGAAATCAGATTTCATTCAGTGTAGGGAAATTTATACGTTTGCCGCATGATTTGCGTACGATTCCAGAACACCAACACCAAATTGTGTCACTGTATAGAGATACACATTTGCAGCACGTGTATTACGCCCTGTTAAAGAACCGAACGCACAAATCAAGAGAAACTTTGCAAAAACTCGAAGCCGATATAGCCCGGTTGATAAGATCGGCGTATCCCACGTCTCCCGAAAGCTGAATAGAACACCTGGCGGTGCAGACGTTCATCGATGGTGTTAGCGACGGGGAAACGCAACGAGCTGAGAAACTTGCGCGACATGAGAATTTGGCAAAGGCTTTGGCGCATGTCCTGGAGTTTGATCCTGTGAAGGAAACGTCTCGTGGTACCTAATTAATGCTCGCGTGCACACCATTGGTACAGAAAAAAAGAACGAGAATCCAGAAGAGATAGTGAACAGATCGATGCAGTTTTAAAACAGTTGGAGCAGCAACGGACAAAGACGATGATGGACTGTGATCAGCAGGGGCTGATAAAACGGACATATTAGAAGAAACTGGCCCAACAAAACAGCGACCAATAACCAGGAAAACTAGTACGGCTCGATGGGAAGGGGCGTCCTTGGAGAAAACGTGTACGATGCTGTTGCATACAGGTGCAACGAAGACCATTGTAAGACCTGGCCTACACTGGAACAAAACGCTACAACCGTCAAAACTGAGGCTGAAGACTCAGGAAAGGTACGCATCAAGTTTTGGTAGCACACATCGTCGATGAGGTGACTTTGGGAATGGACTTGAGAAAATTCCGGTTTACGATGGATGGAGAATGGAGTACTTCGAGTGGAGAATGAAGAAGTTCCTATATTCACAGTGAAGGAGACGAGCTGCTACGTGTAACGCTGGTGGAGGATGTCACACTGCCGGAGTGTTGCAGAAAGTTGTGATGGCTCGCACGGATGAAAATCACCGGGAAAACTGCTTAGGGTGTGATGGAACGCAATTATACCAATATGGGTCGAGGCATCTTGATTGGCAAACTGCTAGTTAATGATAAACAACTAACGCCTGTTCGACTGATGAATTTGAATACATTCCCAACCAAGTTGAAGAGGGGCACAAAAATTGGGACGTGTGCCCCAGTAGCTGCAGTAGTGCGCTGCATGGATACAGCCAGGAATGATGACACTTTGGAGTGCCCAGATAGGCTTGACATCAAGCCAAACCCCTAAAGAGAAGCGGACTTCGTGTTGGATACTGACGCTAGCAATGTTGGAATAGGTGCTGTACTGTCCCAAATGCAGGATGGGAGGAGAGAGGCATCGCGGATATTTCAGTAAAATATCTTTTCTAAACCGGAACGCAATTACTGTGTCACCCAAGGGGACTACTAACCGTCATTAAGTCAATCGAACATCTCCATAGACCTTAAGTATCTGCTGTACGGACATAAATTTCTCGTAAGGGCCGACATGCTGCATTGCGATGGTTATTGCAATTTAAAAGTCCAGAAGACCAAGTGGCTAGATGGTTGGAAAGACTGCAAGCGAGGTACCTACGACTTTGTGACAGAACACGGCGCAGGGCGAAACCATTCGCGTAATGCAGATACCTTATCCAGAAGATCATGTGGGAATCGTACGGTTAGAAGATGGTTTTCTGAAGAGAGTTGTAGAAAATGATGATGGCCAACCACAACTGTGCAGCCAGTGATACCGGAGAGCAAGAAATCTGAAGTACTAAGACAGATGTACGATGGTGTATATCATCTAGAAGTGACGCAAACCAGCGTTAAGGTGCGAGCGCGATTCTACTGGATAAACCGCAAACAAGATGCGCAGAAAATGTGAAGTCTGTGCCACAAGCAACGGACCAGTAAGCAAGAAGAAAGCACGGATGAGGCAATATAACGTGGGTAGTCTGTTTGAAAGAATACCTAGCTATTAATATCTCAGGCCCTTACCCAGAGACATCCTCTGGAAACAAATACATCTTGGTAGCCATGCATGGACTATTTCAGCAAATGGACTGAAACGTATGCTCTACCAAATCAAGAAGCGACAACTGCGGCAGGCGTTCCGGTTTTTTAGCAGATTTGGGGTACCCTTGGAACTACACTCTGACCAGGGCGGAATTTTTGAGTTGCCGTTATTCCAAAACCTGCGTCAACTATTGGTAATTCGCAAGAACAAAACCTCCGCTTTAAACCTACAGTCAGACGGAATAGTAGAATGCATGAATAGGGACAATGGGAAAGTACCTACTTGTCAAAGGTTGTGTCCGATCACCCGCGGGGTTGGGATAAATATCTGCATTTGTTCCTGATGGAGAACCGTTCTGCAGCACAAGAAGCTATAGGAGAGCCCAGCCCCGTGTTGTTTGGCAGGGAACTCTGGTTGTCGTGTGATTTGAAATTTGGTACAAGACCCGGTCAAGAAGAAACCGTGGAGACAGAGTTTGTGGAAAACCTGCGTCAGAAATTGGGTGCAAACCATGGTAAGGTTCGTCACAATATGCAGAGATGGCTAGCGATAGTATGAAAGCATGCCGTACGGCGTGAAGGCCCACGCTTGTGGTTATCAACCCAGAGATCTGGTTTGATTGCATCGTCGCAGAGACGGCGCGGGCTATCCTCGAAATTACATGAGCTTGGGAAGAACCGTATGCAGACGTAAAGCGAATAAACGACTTAATATATCAGATACTGAAACAACCACGAGAAAAACCAGTGGTAGTGCACATAAATCGGTTGGCATCATACGCGGGACAGAACGAGCCCGAGGAACAGGAAGTAGAGAATGTAATGCAAGTGAAACCACAAGGATCCACTTTCGCACAATTTATGGCACATTACTTGGGAACTCGAAGGGCATGTTTTGGTGTTGTCCGTGAGGCACCTAAATATTTGTTTGAAGTCCAGCGCAATACGCTTTAGCCACTGCATAGCCAAGGATGTCAAGATGACCAGGGTGTTGCCGTAGAACTCAAGTTCCGATGTAGGCGCTTAAGAAATATCTACCTTCAAGGACCCCGAGATTGGTTAATCATATTTCTTACAGGAGCAAGGACTACTTATTATTTGGTAACAAAAGACCAGTCCAGGAATAAGTCGAATTATGTAGATTTTTGGAATGCGGTACAACACTTAAAACAAAAGCTAGAACTCGTGGCGTTAAGAAGGTGGCAAATCCGAAGATCGGATACGGTCTTATGAACTGACGCATCGTACCCAACATGCTGGAGGTGATTTTCCAAAGCACTGGAATGGATTTATTTGTCCGCTGTTTCAACCCCACACCGAAACCTCGCAACCGTTTCCTGGACGGTTGATTGTTTCTCCTTCAAGGAGCAAAAAGGTGCCGTCATGCAGGTACAGCCATCAAGACCTCGTTATATAACAGAAGTCGCCTGGAACTGTGTCTTCACTATAACCATCGTCCGTGTTGCGAGACGAAAGTTTTAAGAGGGGGGCAGTGTAGCAAATATTCAAGAATTCCGGTCAGACAATGAAAGAAGCGAGTCATTGGGAAGCATGTAACGTAATCTTTCTACTAAAATGACATGTGAACGTTCTAGTGGGTTCGCGATGGCTCGGGCGTTTGCTATATAAGCGCGACGAGGCTATATTTGGAAGGTTCTATATGGTTACGCTCAAGTGAAATACCGTGCTCGTAAGTGACTTGTGAGTAATAAATAGGTACGTGTCTGTTATAAATTAATCCATTCTGTTATAAATTCATTAATTAACTGTAAATAAATATATCACACAATTAAATTTACTTTTCAATATTCAAAATTACTAAATTGTAACAAAATCTTGAAATATTACCGTCCAATTCATGTGTTAACACTTTAAACTAAGATTTTGATTTCATAAAAATATCAAACCTCAAAACCAATAAGCTCTTTTGTGGAAACTGTATTGGAAGGTACTAAAGCAGGCCATTAAACAGAAAACTGTTAAATCTAATGTATTTAAATTTTTACAAAATGTTCAGGTATAATTTAAACTATTTCTTGTAAAATAAAACAAATTAGGTTCATTCATACTAAAACTAAGACAAAAATGGACATCCTGACTAGGTAGTATATTATATTACCACACTATAATTTACAAGTCTCGATAGTTATGTCTTAAATACTCCCTTATAGCTTGATAGAGTATGATTCCATTATTGCCATCGTCATCTAAAGCATTTGGTACTAACTCTGTGATCTGCGCTATGTGTTCTTCTCTTAAAACAACTTCACAATCTGGTATTACCACATGATTTGCTGTTTCTATACACACGAGCGGCCCCATGTTGTCTACTCCATAGTCTTCCCCATTTAATATATAGTTCGGGTCTTCCAATGCATTGAAATGTTCACCGGTTAGCATTGCAGCATTCCACAAATAGAAAGGCGATCTGGAGTGCATTGTGGACAAACCATGATAGTTCCATTGTTGAACAAACTGGTTTAAACTTTGCCGTATACGTGGTAAATATATGTGACATAAACAAAATAAATCAATCTCACTGTTCTCATCTAATAGTCCTTGATCTTCCATATAGTAAAACAGTTCTTTAAAATGTTTGGTCACTATTCTATTAACTTCTGCCCATAGCCTTTCTATTCGTTGATTGTGAACAGAACGGCCAACCAAGAAGCTCCCTCGATTCATGCCTCGCTGCTCAATCATATATCGTGCTACTGATATGTTTTCTGTTCCACGATCGCCGCGAACTCTACTGGGTAGTCCAAATTCAGTTACACCTTTTTGAAAACAACTTAACACACTATTGGCTTTGTTGTTAGTTAAACATTCCAAGTAAATAATAGCTCGACTGAAACCGTCAATACACCCATGGTATACAAATCGAAAGTTTACTAGTTTATGATTGGAATCAATGTGCCTAAAAAGTTAATAATCAATACAAAAGAAATTCTTCAATGATTACCATAAATAATTGGCGCCTTGTACTTTGTATACTCTTCTCTTTATTGCAGATCTTCTTCTAAGCTCTCTACCCAATGGATCTATAGTACTAATGTGCTCTCTAACTCGCCAACGTTGAACAAATATATTTTTACTTTTTAAGCTACCTAGTACATAGGTTTCACCCGCATTGGGTGTTTCTTGCAAAATGCCTTCTATAACTGCTTTCAAGTCATGATCATCCACCATATGATCACTTATATTTAGGCCTTTTCTATTTCGAAATAAAGTGCTCCTTGAAACCCTTAAAAGTTTTGCCACGTCCTTCCAACTATTACAATACTTTCTGATGTGCACAACTTGCTCATATGTTATAATCTTGCTAGGTCTTCCCACAAAACCACTACTTTGATTGGGACTAGAGTAAGCTACATGTTCCGATGGAACTGCAAAAAAAGATAATACAGCTCATTGCATTCCGAGATTGCTTCATAAATCATATCGTTAACTAGACAAGTCCCTAATGTCAGGCTGTCATCATGTCATGTGGCTGTCGAGTCGCCTTTGGAAGTTCAAGTTATTTACGGTTTTGCATGTAAACAAAAATTCCAAAGGCGACTCGACAGCCACTTATTTTTCATCGCATTGTAGGTATATCATGGTGTAGTTGGATTTTCCTTAGTTGCACCCGTGAAACACAGTATAAGGCAAGCCATACACGTGAAGGTGTCCCGCAGAGCTTTACCTATATTGTTCGCCTCCAGAAGGAAACCTCGGCGTGTGTGCCACTCCCGTGTGATAAAACTCTGGGGGTCGAATTGACCTCTGGAGTGGAATTGAAAAAATATATTTTCTACAGCTGGGGGTCACCAGACCTGTGCGTGTGTGAGGGTATGAGCTTACCACAGTCAGTTCACCGTGCCTTCTGTGCTAAACGTACCTATACATATTTGAATTGAAGAATCAAGTACTTTGTCGGTGGAAAATTAGAATAACGGAGATTAATGTTTTAAAATTAATATGCATTTGCCATAATTTGCTGTCGTATCATTTGAATTTTAATTTTATCAATATTAGCAATTTTTGGTATAAAGCTTTGTCCATTCTCAAGTAGTTGCGATAATCTGCTTCCTCTTCCCTCAACTCTTGTAACAAGTCGACATGACTGTACTGATTTTTTTTATAATAACCAGTCTTTACTTCATGTTTTTCGGCGCTCCCTGTTAATTATACCACTAGTTGCAAACACTAAACCGACAACTGCGATGGCGTCGTCTACTCGTGTAAAAGCCACGAGTTCAACTGACAGCAGAGGTTGACAGCTACGTGAGTGAGCTCCTCGCTTCAAGAGGTAAACCTTTGCTGTTCACCTCTGGGGTGTACCTCTGCAGTAGGTACACCTCCACATCTATAGCAAGCCTTATTCTCGCCAGCAAAGAATGCAGGTCACAGAACACCTTATGTCGGTCTACAATCTATGTTTTCTAAAGATGGGAGCGGCTTCCGGGATAGGATTGTGCCAATGTTGAACAAAAAGGCTTTTCGTTTAACATTGACACAATCATAAAGACATACTTCTCCAATATATCAATTTTTGACTGAGATTATTACAAATTAGTGTACCTAATACTAGCTATGCCTTTTACTTATTTGTAATAGATACCTACCATCAATCATGTTTACAAACTTACCATCTAACAAGTTATCCAGTTTCACAAACATATCATGAACAATATTGTACAGGTTAATTAATAAATTTTGCAAATTGTCTGTAGTGTGGTTTACCAATACCAATAATATTCGACAGTGTGTTTCTAATTTCTGCAAACATTCTGTTATTGTTTGTTCATTTCTATTAAATTCTTGATTAACACTCTCTTGATAATCTCTGGCTAGATCCTCAAAATAGGGTGTAACATTATTATCCATAGCTACAAATGGAAAAATAAGTATGTACCTACATTTAGGAATATTATGGATGCAGTTCTCCATACTAATTTGTAGGAACATTTATGCTGGTATATAGTTATGCACATATAGGTAAATAAAAAGTTCATTAATTTTCTTTAGGCTATTGATTCAACATTCACACACATCATCAGGACGAGCTTCACATTATGGATGAAAATAATATTAAAAGTTGCAGATGACATGGGACTGAAATGACATACAACGAGTAATTAAATATATTATTTTTTATATTATATTATATTTTTATTATATATATATATATATATAGTATAAATATTACATTCAATAAAACTCACCTGCATTAATGACGAACGAATAGTTAATTATTTATTTTATCTTGCAGGAATAAGAAAAGAAGAATTTCTTCCACTCGAAATTTGAAAATATTATTCTTTAAATAATAAATATAAAATAGATATATTATTTTCCCAATATTTATGAAATATTGTACTAAGGTTGTATATATTGCTGTGTGCACCGGTCCGTAGGCCAAAAAGACCGTACACAAAACACCTAAACAAACCTAGCTAGCTCAAACCTTTATCTTTCTCGGAACAAAACTTCTCCCCAGCACAGAGGAGAAATTCGACTCTTTTCTCAGTTAAATTATTAACTTCTACCAGATAGTGGGTTAGACCAAATACCTTAAATTCCAAATCGATCTTAAGAATTTTGATTAAATAAAATGGACCTTGGGCAAGTATCCAAAGAAAACAGTAAATGAAAGGAAACGAATGACATACACAGCAATTATTGTGAAAATTACAAAATTCAAATTTAATTGTCACACACACAATGAAAAATATTACAAGAGACACAAACAATTATTACAAAGAAAAAAACAAACTAAAATTAAAACTTAATTTTACTTACATTCGGTACATGTCCAAAACTGCTAATCCAAATACGTTACACACAAAAAAAAACAACAACATTTCAAAATTACACAAAAAACACTCAAGTCGGCGCCGACCACCCCTTAGTGACGCACTTTACTGAAGGTCCAAACTTCCAAAACTGCCGCAACTCTGCTTGCCACTCCGTAAACCGGAAACTCCACCAACTTCCAATGCTGGCTGGCCTCTACACAATCCAAACTACTGCGGTAACTCGCCGAAGCGAACTCAAAAACTGCCCTGACTGGCAACAAAACTGACGATAAAAACTTCACAACTCCAAAACAAACTTCAAACTTCTGCAGACGTGGATCTGCTCTCAACTTGGCAAAAGGCGATTTAAATTTCAACCAAACGTAGTTCTGCGTTGAACAGTGGCAAAAAGCCCTTCCTCTTCTCAGTCCGTTCTATTTAAGGTGGAAACCCTTCCAAATTACAAATTAAAACAGCCAATGATAAGCAGTTGACAACAGAAAATTTCCCCCCTAACGCACGTTAAACCAGAGGTAGAAATGATTTTTACAATCAATTTTTAACCGACATTAAGAGATAACACAAAAATTAAAATACTAGGAAAAATAGAATTTTCTGTCTTTTAAATACAAAGACAAGGCGATAAATAACATCCACCTGTCAATTAAATTAAGCGTTTACAATGATAACAGAATAAAAGTGAAATAAAATTCTCAGAAATGTAAGTTAAATAAAATTAAAGATTTAGACCTGGTCAGCCATATAGGTTACGCGGGTACAAAATCGTAAGGAAAGATATGATTCCTAATCTCAGATCAAAGAGTGGAGTTGCGATCATAGTAAAAGATGACGTACAGTTCAAACCACTACCATTGCAAACAAATTTACAAGCTGTAGCAATTGAAATAATGGCTCCCCTAAAAATCGTTATGTGTAACATATACTTATTATATTATTATATATACTTATTATTACCTGATAGAAATTGGCAGCAGCATGAACTGCAGAATCTTATAGATCAAATGCCAGTCTCGTATCTGCTAATGGGTGATTTTAATTCCCATAATTCCCTATGGGACTCATCTCATACAGATGCTAGAGGACGAGACCTGAAGCAATAATAGATAATAATCAACTGGCAGTATTAAACAACGGTAGTCATACTCACCTGTGCGCGATCCGGAACTTTTTCGGTGATCGATCTTACCATAGCTTCTCCACGCGTTGCAACACTATTCTCCTGGAGGATATTAGATGATCTTCATCACAGCGACCATTTTCCAATTGATATCGAAACGCACACACGAGAGGCACCTGCAACACGTCCGATACGGTGGAAGATTTCGGAAGCTCGTTGGGATCTATACAGATATCAATTGGAGCTAGGTGTATCACAAAATACACTTCCACGTGGCTTAAAAGAAATTACATCTGCCATCTATAATGCGGCTAATCTTGCCATACCAAAAACAAGCGGGACCCCCGTCAAACATCGAGTACCCTAGTGGAATCGGGATGTCAGCGAGGCAGTCAAAGCCAAAAAGAAAGCATTTAATAAATACATTTCATAGATATCCCACAAATGAACACCTTATAGTTTTTAAAAAGGCAAGAGCAAATGCCCGTAGAACGATTCTTCAAAGTAAAAGAGCAACTTGGAATAACTATACGTCAACAATTACCCACCAAACTCCTACTAAACAAGTATGGCAAAAGATTAAAGCAGTATCGGGAAAGAATGCTATTACAATACAACTGCAAATTAATAATAACCAAGTGACAAGTCAACCAGAGCAAACTGCTGAGCTTCTAGCAGACCAATTTCAAAAAGCTAGCAGTACGGAAAATTATGAGCCACGATTCTTAGCACATAAAGCTAGGAACGAAGTAGACCTCAACTTCACACACTTGGAAGACTTCGACTATAATCACTCTTTTACAATGATTGAGCTCGAAACGGCACTCACGTGCAATAAATCTTCCTCTCCTGGGCCAGATCTTATAACTTACGAGATGTTAAGGAACCTCTATACGGTATATAAGACCCTACTCCACCGAGGCGTATATCTAACCTGCTGGAAGGAAGCGATCGTGATCCCTATTTTAAAAAGTGCAAAAAATCCGTACCTGGCCTCAAGTTACCGACCGATCAGCTTAACTTCATGCATAGCTAAAGTGTTTGAGCGCATGGTAAGCTATCGATTAATGTGGCTGCTTGAAAAAGAGGAACGCTTTACAAGCTGCCAGGCAGGATACAGAAGACACAGATCAACCGCTGATCATCTAGTACACCTACAAAATAAGATACTTGAAACCTTCTCCCATAGACATCACGCAGTTGCAGTCTTCTTTGATGTTGAAAAGGCATTTGACATGACGTGGAGACACGGAGGGTTGCAGACGTTGGGGTTTGAAAGGAAACCTACCGAAACTTATCTCCTCCTTTCTACAAGATCGACAATTTCGTGTTAGAGTAGGTAATACGCTTTCTACGTCCAGAACGTTAGAAAA
The DNA here is from genome assembly GCF_008802855.1 of Photinus pyralis. Classification (NCBI taxonomy): domain Eukaryota; kingdom Metazoa; phylum Arthropoda; class Insecta; order Coleoptera; family Lampyridae; genus Photinus; species Photinus pyralis. The sequence goes on from NW_022170249.1 coordinate 55,261,338, forward strand.
TGGAATACCGCAAGGTTCTACCTTAAGTGTGGTATTATTTGCTATCGCAATCAACTCCATTACTGCCTCCATTTCTGACGATGTAAGCACATATCTATACGTCGATGACCTAACGCTTTTGTATTCAGGACCGAGTATGGGGGAAATTAATAGAAAAATGCAACAGGCGATTGACAGTGTCGTATTAAACTCACATAAATGTGGCTTTAAATTATCAGTCGATAAATCTTACTGTATGCACTTTTGTCGATTAAGAAAACCACGTGACGGCCCAATGCTCCTCTTACAGGACAGGTATATTGAGTGCAAACCAACTGGTACATTTCTTGGTGTGCTGCTGAACTCTGCACTAACCTGGAAGATACATATCGATAATTTAATTACACGTTGTAAGAGTGTCAGCCAACTCCAAATGGGGTGCTGAAACAGAAATTTTGTTACGAATGTACAGAGCACTCATAAGATCAAAGATAGATTATGGTTGTGAAGCATACTCTTCTGCTTCAAAAAGTACTGTAGCGCGGTTGGACTCAATACAGAACAGTGCTATTCGGTATTGTCTAGGTGCATTTTATACCAGTCCTAGTGTTAGCTTAGCCTGCGAATCTGGAATTCTACCTCTAAGCCTACACCGACAATACAGAATTCTAAGTTATGCATGTAGAATAAAAGCACAACCAAATCATATGAACTATGATATCATGTTTAGTAACGTAAGACCACTAAATGACTGGAGAAGATTACATAAACCCATTTGGTGGAATATTCAACACATCCTCGAATTAATAAATGCTTCCTTACCACGCATGTTACCATTAAAGCCACTTGAGGTTTCTCCCTGGAAAGTGCCTGACATTAACGTCAGAATAGATTTAACAGTCCATGGCAAGGAAGAAACTTATCAATCTCTCTATCTTCGAGAATTTAACAAAATTGTCAACTCTTATCAAGATTATATGTTTCTCTACACCGATGGCTCAAAAACGAATATGGGTACTGGATCTGCCTTTTCTACTGATGACGCTGAGTATGAATGGTCAATGGGAATCCACGCATCTATATACACAGCTGAGCTGTATGCAATTTGGCAAGCTCTCCGATATTGCGAATTGCATACAGATAAAAATAAATTTGTTATTATAAGCGATTCACTGAGTTCTTTAGTCAGTTTGAAAAATCCATATTCAAAACATCCATTAGTACAGATGATACTATCAACACTGAAACATCTTGCAAACCTTGATATCCTTGTTACATTCCTATGGGTCCCTAGTCATGTAGGTATAAGCGGCAATGAAAAAGCTGATCGTGCTGCACATCGAGCAGCTATAGAAGCGGGAAATGATACAACAGATAAGGTCTGGATCTCTAGTTCTAGCGACATTAACAAATATCTGAAAAAGAAAATAAATGTATCATGGCAACAAACATGGCAACAGTACAATACTCACCTAAATAGAGTTCAAATGACAATTAATGGGTGGAGAGCACCATTATCACTTCCTAGAAAAGACATCACCGTTCTACATCGGTTAAGAATAGGACATACAGCAATAACACACAAGCATTTATTAACAAAAGACCCACCCCCAGTGTGTGCCAACTGTACAGTACCTACCACTGTTGAACATATTATATGTATATGTCCACTATATGCACCTTTACGTCAAATGTACTCGATATTTGATAACTTACCTGATAATATAAGAAACAAAGAAAACATAAATAATCTTCTACAGTACCTAAAGGCTGCGAATCTCCTTGAGAAGCTGTAATAATGAACTCTAGATGGCGCCAAAGACCTCAGCAGTTAATGCGCCGTAATTCATATTAAAAAAAAAAATGTAAAGAAATACAAACCTTGACATCTTTCTCGTAACAATAATTTCTGTTGAAGTACTTAACCAACGACACAAAACAAAAATTTAAATTAAGAAAATTAATTACATGGAAAATAGGAAACCGCCCTTGTCCATCCTAGTTAAGAATCCCAAAATTTCGTCCTGCCAGACGAAATATCACAGCAATATTTAAACAACATACAATGTTAAATAAATATTTAATTTAATTTTATCCCTCTCTTGTTTTTGGGCCCTCAACAGGCATGCGCCCAATTACAGAGTGACCCGCATAATGCTATTTAGAGGTGCCTCTGCAGAAGGTCTTAAGATGGTCTATACTACTCCGGTATTTACCTTACGAATTAGAAAACCTAATTCGGAGTAGCCGGTAGAATGCTCGGAACTGGTCTAAGGTAATTTCCATCTCCGCCACAGATGAAAAATTCACCTCAACCCAGGTTCGAAGACCCGACCTCCGGATTTATAACCCAATGCTCTACCAATATGTAGTAAACATGTATTCAATATTTGGTGCTACTATAGGGTCAGTCATATTGGTTAAAATTCTGCTCTTCTTGGAGGATTTATCGATCAGATAAGTCTTGCGTATGTCGCCAAAGGAAATTCTCTTTGTTTCCATCAAAATATCTCCAGTAAGCAAATTGTTTCTAATGCTCTTAAAAAGGTGGGGTGTATCAAAGATGACAATCACTTCAAAATCGTCCACAATAAATGCAGGGGTTTGAACAGTCACGCCTAACATTTTATAAGCACTCTGGTTGCTTATTGTGCCTTGATCGCAAATTAAGACCTTTGGTAACAAACCCACGGTTATTAATTTTTTAATTGCAATTTGAGTTAATTTTACTAAATCAGAGCATTTAAACCCCAGTTTGTGACAAAAAGTATCCATTGGACATCTTCCATGGGGAATACATCCCACGGATCATAAACATCATGGCGTAGTTGGTTTGTACTGGTTTTCTTCCTAAAGGCCTAAATCCCCAAAACCTTCTATCAAATCAAGATCCTTGGAGTATTCTAAGTTGCTGTGGATACTCATTTCGTCGAACAAAAGAGCGGGGTTAACTGGACAGTTTTTTGGAAAATTATTGACATTTTTGGTTTATTTAATTTTTTAGTCAAATAGATGGTATTTTCACAGTAGCTAGAACTGTTAGCAACGTTGTTTTACTATTTTGCATAGAAAAAAATTCTATACATTTTATATAAATAATTTTGGAGGACCGCTAGAAATGGTTCATTTAACCTACCATCCAGGTTAAGTAAACATCTATAGTGGGTTATGTGAACATGACGTTTAATTAATGCAGTTGTTACATGTTTACATATGTATTTTAATAATTTTTAGGAAGTAGTGAAATCATAGTCATGGAAATCAATATAAAATGTCAACATATTAGCATATCTTGCGCTCAAATTTTCACTTGGAGGAGAAAATTTTGAAATAACGTCTTTCTGTAATACATAGGCAAATTCTTCAATGATTATAAATTTATTTGTGCAATTGTAACGCTTAAGAAACTGCACATCAAAACCTTTGCTATTTTTTGCTATAATTTTAGCCACATAATGTATGAATTGTGAGGCAGTTTTACCAAAGATTTTCACCAAACAATAGTTTCTAGCTTGTATGTCATCTTCTGTTGTGTCCTGATTATTCTGTAACGAATCAGAATCATCCACTGAGTAGTCTTCATCAGATTCAGATTGTCGAATTTTCATCTTCTATCAGACGTTTTGTCACTTTACGAACCGCAGCTGGTTTTTGTGACGTTTTCTTTTTTTTTTCGCGTAAATTTGCTTCGATTTCCAGAGAATTTTTTTCGGGTGCACTTGTTAAAATACAGGATCTTCCTTTCTTTCGTTGTGAAGTTTGTGGCTGCAATGTGGTGGCAGTGTGAGAAGAATAATATTCCATTGCTTTTGGTAAAGTTTAAAGCAGCAATACTTAGATGACTCTCATGGTTGTCTAATATTAAGAGCTTTGGATTTTCTGGAGTTGGTCTCTCATCCTTTGCAAAATGCTGAAGTACATGTAAAAACAATGTACTATTCATCCAGCCACAAGGAGTTGCCGCGCCTTGGCTACCAACACGAGTGTTGTTGATCATATGATCCTTAAAATTTACCCGGGGAAATACAAAAAAAGGGGGTACCTACATATTTTCCAGAAGCTCCTATAATCCCAACTATTGTAGTAAGGATACCTCGCTCTGCTGATGTCATTTGGCAAACACTTCTCTTTCCTTTTTTAGCTAAGACTTTTGGAGGCTTGTGTACTGTCGTAGCTGCGGTTTCGTTCAAGTTATATATATCTACTGCCTGTAAATTGTATATAGAAGTATATAAACAATGTAGTATACCGTTAGAGTGCACGAGTCACACATTTAGAGCCCACCCTGAACAAAAAATTTTAAGAGATTGTACTTCGCGCGCTGCCAATGCGCAGTCCCCCAACTAACCGTCCTGCTCTCTTCATTACTGTTTGTGTGCACGCGCAATTCACACGTAAAAGTTTTCACGTGACGTTAAATTAAGGGAGAAGATTAAACGCCTTAAGAAACGGATGAAACGATGTAAAGTAAAACGGGATTTAGCGAGGCCGGGTCGGTCTCATAAACGCGGGGTAAGATACAAAGGCCGCCGCCATTTGCATAGCAGCGCCATAGACAATGGATCGTTAGGTTAGGTTAGCTGTATTATATAGACAGGCAACTCAAATAAAAAAATTGGGGCATTGAAAGCGCCACTCCGTGTCTGGTTGAATAATTACTAAGCATCCCGCTCCCGCCATTAATTTGAATTCAAATTAAATTTCATTTTCTTGAGTTGTCGCACTCCTGCGCTAAACCATCACGTAACACGAAATTGACTAATATTTACATATTAGACATTAGTCAATTTAGTGTTAGCGGATGGTTTAGCGTAAGGGTGAAGACAATTGTAATATTTATATATTAAACACCAAACACTATTAATTTATTACACTTTTAAGTAGGTACTTGTTTTATTTATAAATATATAAGTAAACCTAAATATCCAAAGCTTAAGAGATAGGACTGTTATTCACAAAGTAATTAAACTAAATAAAGTTTTCTAAAACGGCGGTAAAGCTGAATTTATAGTTAACGTACCTGTAACACAGTACCGTGTCGTTACCAATTGAAACCTTACGTGTTGCACATTGGCATTTATAGCAGTGGTCGGAACGATACTACGTACCAAAATATTTTCGTATGCTTTAAATCTTTTACTTTTAGCGTTGAGTGAAGAAATGTCTTTTAGGTAGTACTAGATCTATTCGTTGAGTACTGCTCACATGTCGGGCTCTTTGAGGAGGTAGCGTAAATCACCAAAAGTTGTCAATTCTAATGTTTTTCGATACAACACTAAAAAAAAGTATTGCTATATTGATTTCAATACTTTTTTTAAAAACATATCGCAGTACTTCGATCGATAATCATTAAGTATCGTGACACATTTATCGCGATATTTCTGGCCACTGATTATAGTTACGCTTAAAGTACTATTACAAACGTTAAGGTAAAAATGTGCAGGAATTTGCCATTAGAGTGAAAATTCTCACATTCTCACCATGGTTTGTTCAAATATTGTTAAGAAAAGATGCGGCATATACATGAAATTTATAAATAATAAACAGAATGGCGGATAGCCTGTGCAATGTACACGTGACACTCTCACCATTATGAAAACTATAAATAGTACTTAATTCTTAAACTTAAATGTATTAAAGTTCTTACGAAAAGGGAACTATAAACCCAGCTTAAACAACCTAAATATAAGAACCTTAAAGATAGGATTGTTATCACAGTAATTAACACACACAAACTTAGTAAAACTTAGCTTATTCAATTGTTAACATATTTACAAAAGCACCACCTTCAACATACACATCAAGTTGAAATTTCTAAATGTTTTAAATCTGCCACCCTTTTTTTAATTTTTTTATTGATTTCATAAATATTCATGGCTTGTATTTTGATCGGGTCTTTTGTGAGTACATTCTCACTCCTGCCTTTTAACATTTTGTTTATATTTTTAGCCCAAGTAAGAGAATGAAAAAGGCTTATTTTCTCACAAATTATATCGAACAAATCATGTTCCTGACATATGCAAGTGAAACTTAAATTTTGTTTTAAGATTACCTTTAAAACGCATTTTATATTTTGCTTGTGACATACTTGCGGCAAAATCTCAGTAAGTATATGAATGGCAGTTTGAAATAGTGTATTAAACATTATTGAAGGAGTTGTCAATGGGCGCCTATTTTCTATCTGATATTCTTGAATAATAAATCTCTCTTTCAAAGATAATTCATTTAACGACCCCACAAGCTGTTTTTTACATAACACACAATTGTTTATTTGTTTTATAATACTTCTCACAACACTTCCTGCAACATATGTTGAAGTGGCAGTTCTTTGTAAGGACTGGTCACTTAATTCACTTGATAAATTAACGTCTGGTACTTCGAAATGCACATCTGATGTTTGTTGTGGAACACTAATCAAACTTTTAAAGGAATCTAACACTGATGAATCGTCTTTTTCACAATTGGCACTAGGTGAATGTACAGAGGTTAAATTATTTAATAACAAAGTTCTAAATGAATATGTAAAAGATTGGCAGGTTGGATTAATGTTCCGGATACCGTGGCTTCTAATAGCTCCAAAAAAGTTTTCTAGAGGATCTTGATTAATATTCCGGCAGGATAAATAGGTGACACCTTCTTTTTGGAATTTCTTCCATAAATACCGAAACCCTTTTAGGGTGTGCACCCAATTATGAATTGTTGGGGGTTTGTACTTGCTGCCATTAGATCGTAAACATCTCATAGATTCAAAAACTTTTAAAGCTTCAAGCCAGAAGTCGAAATGTGGAGAATCCTTGCTAACTGCACATCTGAGTCGGTTCTCTTGCACATACTTTGACCCATTTACGCTATCAAAGCATTTATCCATAAAAAGAACCAACTCTGCAGTTTCTGTAGCGTTAGTAGGTATGTTGTGTGGTGCTGCAAAAAAAATATTTGTATTTAATTGTTACAAAAGTACTTGCAGATGCAAATCATATATGGGTACTGTTACGTAATGTTTGATAGTAACAATTAAAAAAGTGATCAAAGACTCTGTATTATTTTAATGAATCTAGTTTGAAAAAATAGGTAAATTAAATATTTAATAAATTAATAAAAGAATAAATAAACCGAGAAATAAATCAATTCATATACTTACACAGACGTGCTAAACCACGTAATAGAGAAGCCACTCGCTTACTGAAAATTTGGGCAGCATACGCAACTTTCATTTTTTTTCGATTTTGAATATGTAGATTTGTGATTTTATGAAGCATTCTATAATCTGTGTCTTCTTCTACTTGATCAAGGGAAACAAGGTTGGCAATATACTCCCATTTGGCCGTCATAGTTTTTCCCCTTTATTTCATATTCAATATCGTGGTCAAAAAGCAGGTTCCGCATACATTTTAATAAATGTGGAGGGTCATAAAGGGGCACAATTTCCTTATCATTCACTAAAAAACCAAATAATCTATTTTCTTGATCTCTTGACTTGAAAATTCTATTTGTCTCTGAGTACAATAAATTTATAGCGGACCTATTAGGTGCTCCTTGATCACAAACTGTGCCAATTACTTAAAATCCAGCGCTTTGTGCAGCTATGATGTTGGTTTTTAAAGTATGAGCTATCATATCTGATTTCATGCCTCCTTTATTAAAATAAAAAGAAAGAGGCTGCTTCCATTTTTTAAAGAT
>NW_022170249.1:55269096-55289611 GCF_008802855.1 Photinus pyralis
AATCTAACCACGCATAACGTTAACGATATGGGATCTTCCTTTATAATTACGTTACCATTTACCAAAAACAAAACATCAAGAACCTTCGTAATAACAGGAAACATAGATGGTACAGATTTTCTTCATTTAATTCGCAAGTACGCAGCACTAAGACCTGAAGCAATATAACATCAACGATTTTTCATTTTTTACAAGAATGGAAAATGTACGACAGCCTGTTGGCAAGAATACGCTTGGCGATTGCAAGTTCCTTAAAGTTACCAAACCCCCAACTAGATACGGGACACTGCCTGCGCCGATCGCCCACTACCCTATTAGCGGACGCTGGTGCTGATATTACCACTATAAAGCGGCACGGTGGGTTGAAATCTGCTTTGCGTCGTGCCCTTAAACTCGTTGCGCGTGCTTTAAAGACTTGATTATACACTTGTATCTTAATATACTATAATTATGGGGACTCGCCTTGTTTATTTGTGCCTGGCTCGCAAGATCGCTCGGCTAAATAAACGGCTCGTCCATAAAGACCCAGTTTATGTACTTGATATACAGGGTGATTCCTATAGTACCTGCCACCGTTTGGGAGCGTGTAGGTGGTGCGTAGGGGAGTATTTTGATATAGGACCTCGTATAGGACACTTGGGGTCGGAAATCTAAAATAAGGGTGCCAGAGCCAAATTTACCTTCTGGAATTTCGCGCCTGTAGGTAGGCAACCCAACCGCCCGGCGGTGCACACGGAGCGATCTCAGGCGGCGATGTGTGGCTGACACTTGATCAGAATTTTGTTTAAACCCACGAAATCCCGTCTGCAACGACGCGTATCAAGTGAATAAACACTATGGCAATAGTATAATAATAGTTGGCTAGATGTAGGAAGTGCATTGAGAACAACGGTGGCGACGTTGAACACTTGTAAACGTTATTGCTTTTGACTGTCGTTTTCCCTCCTTCCCTCCCATGTCGCTTCCTCGCGCTAACTCGCTCTGCATCGCTCCGCGCGAAACGTCGGTCGGTTGGGGTGCCTACATACAGGCGTGAAATTCCAGAAGATAAATTTGGTTCTGGCGCCCTTATTTTAGATTTCCGACCCCAAGTGTCCTATATCAAAATACTCCCCTAGGCACCCCCTATACGCTCCCAAACGGTGGCAGGTACTATAGGAATCACCCTGTATAAATAGCTATTATTTCATACTGTCCTTTTTTTTTATTAAAATGTCATACAATTTTTGATTAGAATGTTGTACGCATTCAAATGAAAGCTAAGTCGATCAATTGATTTGTTTGATCTGACAGTAGTTTCGCAACATTATATATAGGTTTAGATGGATGTCGATTCATGTTGCTAGGCAACATTTCCAGTCTGGTAAAAATTTTCAGTCTGGTAAAATACGATTTAAATACCCGACTCAAATGGGTCTGGGAAAGCGGCGATTACTAGATAGTATGAAATAAAATTATATTTAAGTACAGAAAAAAAAGCATGCGATGTATACATTTTATTAAATTCCTTTTACAAATTTAATTTGGAAACTGCCATCATCTCCAAGATTTCGGATTGGGTACATTATGTCGAGCATTAATTCGCAACGAATTATTGAAATCGTCGTATGTACGTAGAATTTGTAGAAATAAAATTATAACGCCATTAACACAAACACTTAATAACAAATTAATTTGAAATACCTTAATTACCTACAGCGCACTAAAAATGAAGCTAAATATTTCATGTTAGGTATAAATTTTCTTCATCCCAATTAACGGGACTGATCCTTCTACTAAGATTTTACTAATTAGATTAGAGGTTTTTTAATGCAAAATCTGGAGTAAATGTGATTAAACCGGCTTTGGTGTGATTTAAGCGTCACTCTTTTGTAACATTTAGGTATTATCCTACAGTTATAATACAGATAATGACACTAATGCGCAATCGGAAGCTCTAAAATCAGCTTTATTGCAATTTGTGGTTCAGTCACTGTGCAGAAAATTATGCAAACTAGTTGAAATTTGGATCGTTAGGGGCAAGCTGCGGTTGGTAATATTCTAGTGAAGCAAACAAATGTGTGAATAAATGCCTACGGGGTGGTGGGTAGATGAACAAGGTGGCGGCAGTAAATCCCCTTTTTCCCTCAAAAGAATTATATCGGGTAATAATTTACTGTACCCCGGTGTTATTACGAAACAAGAACATATTTTCAAAATAATTTTCATACTTCTTTTTAAAGATAATAATCCTCTTCGTCTTCTTGGATTGCTTTTGTGTCGTTCCAATTAGGTTTGGAACTACTTGGGATTTCTTTCTTAATAAATTGCGCTACACAATTTCTCTAGCGAAATGCTCAAAACCAGTTGCTATTGGCACCGTATGATGAAAACGCTTGCAAAAATGTAATTTTATACGCAAATACGGTTCAGTTATTGTAGCTATAGCGAGTAGGTATGCATTTATTAAATTTCAACCATAAACGTACACTCTAAGTATAAAATTGGTACATTCGTCCAAGGCCTAAATAGATGTCTACAGTACATAGATAAGTGACGTACATATAATGTTCGGTTACACTCATACGTCCCATGTATGTTATTATTAATTATTAACATCTTTACATGATACATCTCATACACGGTTTTTTTTTAAAATGGGCCATACGACAATGTAAAGGCGTTGAGTTATTTAAAATGGGCCATAGGAAAATTTATATTGCATCAATTGTTTCAGTTATAGCTTTCTCGCGAATCATCTACCACAGTACTGTAGAAATTGTTTCTAATGCCCGTTTGCACCGACAAATTTAAGCGGAGCTTAGCTTAAGCGTAGCTTAAAATCCATGGTAACGATTATTGAGACAATGGTTGCCATGGATTTTAAGCTACGCTCGGCTTAAATTTGTCGGTGCAAACGGGCATAAATCAACAAATTTATTCAAATGAGATATAAACGTATAAAATTACAATCGGTGCTCGAATTTCCGTGCCAGCACACCGCACTACGATGTACAAGCGATCCTTCTCCTATAACATAGCGACCCTGTGGAATCATCTACCAACGAATCTAAAATCATTCACTACTCAGAAATTCCGTAAAGCTATAATTTCCAGGTATTTAGAAAGACAATAAGCTCATGAATAACAATTTACAGCAGTAGCAGTTCACTACCTATCGGTATGCTTAATTTTAAGAACATTATGATCATGTAATTACGCCGGATTTGTTTCTCAACAGATGTTAAGTGGAAGAGCAGCGGATTCTGTGAGCTGAACTTCGCCTCTGAAACTTTTCCATTTATTATATTTATCACTGACTCAATAAAGGCATTTATTATTATTATTATTATTATTAATTGTTTTCCATCGGCAACTAAACAATACCCGATACTCGGCCCTGAATATCTCGCATTACTACTCAGTTACTGTGCCCACTCTTCTACAAATTGTACTACATGAACACCTTTTCGAGCGGCGGAATACATGTTGCTGCTTCGTTGATGCAGTTTGAAGGATCAGATTGAGAACTATCAGTGAAATAACTAAGCGCAAGGCCAAGATTTGAGAACAATTGGCGCAATGAAAATTTTCCTATGGCTCATTTTAAATAAACCTCTCGCCAGCAAAGATTGCCGGTCACAGAACACTTGATCCTGGTCTACAATCTATGTTTTTCTAAAGATGTGAGCGACTTCCGGGATAGTATCATGTCAATGTTGAACAAAAAGACTTTTCGTTCAACATTGGCACGATCCTATTCCGGAAGTCGCTCGCATCTTAAGAAAAACATAGATTGCAGATCAACACAAGGTGTGCTGTGACCGGCAATCTTTCCTGGCAAGAGTTATAACTCAACGCCTTTATATTGTCTGTTGTCACACACCTACGGTTATGATGTATGCTCAGTGTGTACTTTCTATGGCCCATCTTTAAAAAACACCCTGTATATACAGTGTCATTACACTTTACCGTATTACACAGCCAAACTTTTTATTAAAAAAAGAGTGCACTTTTTATTTTTTGAAAGTGAACGTGCACTAAACAAATTTTTAATATCTTAAAACAAAATACCTACCCCCAAACCTTCCATACGTGTCCCATTCCACCTCCCCATCCACCTCAACATGATTCTGTACAACAGTTCGCTGAAAACATGACTGTATTCTTCAACCCCTATTAATTCCAGCATTAATAAAAGAAACTGGACACACTATTTTAATGTTTACTTGTTTTAATTGCTCTTCCATTGTGAGGTATTGAAGGGCATACATTTGATAAAACTATTCGTTTAGCAGGGGTTACGTATTTTCTAGCTGATACAAAAATATTGTTGATTGTTAACCCATCATCTTTTGAGGAAAGAAAAATACAAATGCAATTACATAATATTCAACGGGTATATAACGCGAATTAGTTAATAATCGCGGTTGGTAATGCAAATTTTGTTTCAGATGTACAACAGTTAAATGAAAAATCACTAAATGTGGTTTTCGCTCATATCTAAAACTGTGGATTTTTTAAAAAAACAAAAGCATATTTTGAATAAGCTCTTAAAACTATAACTCTTTCCTCATTTAACCGAATCTCTATGTCTTACGGTTTCCGAGATCCTAATGCTTAAAATGAAAGAAAAACTCACCCTGTATATTAAAGACAAGTTTAACTATCTACTTGCGATGTACATTCAGTCGGTGCCGGTAAAGATTTAAACTCGCGCCTGGACATTTTTTAATATAATATTTACTTATTGCAGTTCGCTTAGTTTTTTTAGTTTAATGTTTTAGTGTTTAAAGAAATATAATTAAGTTTCTTTTAGCACCTGACGGTAACCCCTTATATGGAAAGTTCATTTCGCAATATTTTAATAAAACAAGAACCAATTTAAACTTTAATAAAGGTTATTGAGTTATTATTTATCCCTTTACTTTATCCTTGAGGCCACACAGAATAGGGTTATTAACCGACGAGCAGCCCAGGCATATCAATATAATTACATAAACGAACCATGCCCAATAATAGTACATTATATATCAAGGTAGAGAAGTCCAGTATTATTGCCTGAGCACCAAGATTACATCTCGAGGCGCTTGCGCCGAGGGGTGTAAGGTGCGAAGGCAATAATAGACTTCTCTACCGTGGTATATATACTATTTTTTTCACTACTAGCACTTGAAATCCTCTAAATTAACATATTATATTGATAAGAGAGTTAACGGTTGGACAGAATTTTTGTTTATTAATTTAACACGTCAATCAAGTACGTGGAAGTACAAGTCAAATAGGCCGTATTTTGTTCTGTCATTGAGATTTTTCAAAGAGTAATTTCGTTCGAATTTTTTCAAAATGTGATAATTTTAGGTATGTAAATTTCTCTGGAAATTGCGAATGGTGGCAATTATTCGTTTTAGAGAACTTGTCTAAACGTTCATTGAGCGAAATTTCAGGTTGTGTTTTCTAAAAGTGACAGCGTGACAGTTCTCAATATTGACTACTAGTTAATAATAAAAAATTATTAACCACTTTGAACAAATGCCGAGAAAGCCTACTTTACAAGTGGAAAAAAGGTTAATAATCATGTCATCAGACGCTAGTAGTGAAAAAAATAGTATAGTAGGAGCAAAGGTAAATTTGTAAAATCCGTTACACATGTGGTTGTATTTCAGAAAGTATATTTTTCTTGAAAAGGTGGGAGGCGTAACATATACTATAAAGCAAAGAAATGGGATTTTCGATAAAATGATCTGTAGAAAAGCATTCAGCATTTTCTCTTGCCACATTTATATAAGAAAATTTTACTTCAAAGTTGTCTATTACTTTCTAATGTATTTTCTACCTCTGTTCTCTTTATAAAAGACAAATAATGTAAGGAACGGGTCAGTTAACAAGGATGTCACTCCATACGAATCCCGCATTAATCTCATTCTAATACAGATAACTTTTGTGAGTAGTTTAACGGTTTGTCCTACCCCAAGCAGCAATGATAGGCTTGCAATAAGGCAGTCATGAATATAAAGTTTTCCAAATTAGGTTTAAGAACTAATCCCGACATGCATTTTCAGGAGTATCTTTTGTGAAATCTAAGAACGTGTATCAGCTATTTATTTGAACACTACTTTTTCCAAAACAAACAAGGCTACGAATTTGATAAATTAGTTTGATTATTTGTATCGGGCTGTTTCAAAGTTAACAGAACAACAGAAGATAGTAGTTCGTCTGAAGCCGCAAGGGTTTATTCTCATAATAGATAATATCGTTTTTATTATGGCGTATTGCAAATTAAAGATGACAGAATAGATATAGAAAGCTCACGACGAAAACAGGTGTGTGGTTCCGTGATCTTCGAACGCAACTACTCGTATATAAAATGGTCATAGTTTCACATTTTATTGACATAAACTGTGTGATAAAGTAGAAATGAATATTGACACCAACACTCGACAGTGTTCAGCAGTGTCCGCTACTTATTGCCATAGATATTAAAAAGAACTGAATTTACGTTGTTACTTCCGTATTGTATAGCTTAAGCTTGCATAGCTGGGTATTTATGCTTTACCTTGAAACGTTGTTACAGTCAAAAGTATAAGGCCAATTAAATTCTTAATGTAAAACAGCACTTAACCGTAAATAGTGATGTAACGAGATTATAGATTTTTAAAATAAGTAATGGAACACGGTGATGGTCAAAGGACGATATGTAAAACTATTTGCAAATTCTTTTGAAATGTAGTTATCTAATGCAATACTGAACTAAAATTCGTTTGATAACATCGTCAAAGTAGACCATGCACATTTCTGGTGGTAGACCGGATAAGGTTGCGTTCATGAATCTTTGAAAAGTTAGAGTGTTTACAAGGCGAAATGGCATCTTTTTATATTGATAACGGCTACCCAACGTTGTAATAGCCGGTTTTTCAAATGATTGATTGATTTGATGGTATGCGTTTGTAACGTCCAAAGTTGTAAACAAATTCGACCATCCGAAATAATCCAATGATTCCGCAATTCGTGGTATTGGGAAGATCTCCATTTCGGTGTGCTTTTCTTGATAATTTTTGTCGATCTACTTCTGTCTGTAATTTCATCCTTTGGCTGTACGGAATTGGGTATGGGTTTTTCGCTACAGTTCGCATCAGTTTCAGGTCTCTCTTCATAAGTTGCACTTGATAGAATTCCCTTCCTCCTTCGTCAAAAATATCGGTACCTATACCTTTGTAGCATTCGCGTAACTATATTTCCAACTGAGAGTTGACTTTGGGTGAGTCCTGGTGACTGTCGTTGTGGGCCATACCTTCTTTTTAAGTTAAACGACGCCTGTTAACGTTCTGTCTACGAAAACTATTTTTTTTAATGGACTACGTTTGTCAAATATGAAAAACATTTAGCCGAGTTCACTTACTGCTACTCGCTGATATTTTGTTGATCATTTCTGAAAATAACACCTCATAATTGGGTACCATGGAAGAGCATCCTCGAGGAGGTTTCCAATGATGTATCGTGGGGTTGGTACTCAAAGTTTTTAAGGAGTTGTTTATAGGGTCGAGACCTTCGAAACAATTTTGAGTAATTAATAAAGCATGTAGGAATGATGACTTAAAACTTCATCTTTGAGCCACATCGATTCTGCTGACGACCTAGTTAAAGATCAAGTGAATAATCACATTACTCTATAATTCAATTGACTCTGTAATAATATAAAGTGTGCAGTTTATGATGTTCTACAAAGTATAAATCGATCATGCACGAATAGTAGCTTTCGATATGCCAACTTGTCAGCTTCGCGTATTATACGAAAAATGTTCACAAGCGAGGTAAACCGTTTTATGCAGTAGCGTATTGTAAAAGTGAGTTCACATAATAACTTTTGCATATAAAGTAACCGCTAACAAATACCGTTATTCCCGAAAGGAAAAAATATCGAACGAAACGACTTAAATATATACGTTCCAATCTTCTCTAAATTTATAAAATCTGTTTTAACGTTATTGCCAATGTTGACATGCTATTATTTCAGCGAAGTCCTGAATATTGAAGCAATTTTTCATAAAATTATTCATAAAAGTGCTTCAATCTCACAGAATAATAAATTCAAACTCGTATCTTGTAAATATATTATCTTTATGAAATTAATTCCATACCTTCTTCAATCGTTTTAAACAATAAAATATCATTTTATAAACGCATTAGTATTTTCATATTGTACGAAAATTTATGATGATGATTCCGAATGTATTCTCAAAAAAAGTACTGCTAAATTTTCAAGCCTAAAGCTGAAAATAAGAAATATGGCGATATATTCGGTTACTTTTATATCTCTTTCTAGGTTATAATTTTTTCTTATGGAAGCAATTTTTACTTTTTGTGTCATTTGATAAAGAATTTTTTTCTGATTTCAAAAATGTAAACATCACAATTTTTTTAATATTGTTAAAATGTCTTCTTTTTGCGTAGAAAACTTTGCATTGGGTAGTGTACGTACGTAGTTTCTTGGGTTTTTAAGAATTAATAGTGCTATTTCTTATTGAAAGATGTGATGTTTACATTTTTGAAATCATAAATCAAAATTTCGTTTTTTTCCGGATTCTCTGCACGTAGTCGGAATTTTTTCAGTTTCAAAACTGCATTTTGTTAAGCATACAAATACGCAACTTTGACCATCGAGCTCGTTGGAAATCGCAGGAAGCACATGGAAAACGTTTGCCAAAGCCTGCGCAAGGGAGGTCCCACAACGGTCTACACAGGAAGGAACCCCTAAAACCCTAATGAAGGAGTAGATCTCCACACTTTGCACAAAATATTTGGCCAGGAGAAGTAGAATACGTTCGGGCCGACAAGCGGTTTATTCATGGCACAAACAAATTGCGACACCAGAAGGGCAGAAGGAGGTAGCCACTAGAAGGCCAATGGTAAGAACAAAACAGGCAGCTCAAGGCCCTACAAGACAACTAAGAGGACTATTCAAAAGGTTATCTATAAATCCAGGAACGGTGCGTGGGAGGCTCTTATAGGTGAACTGGATAAAAAGAGATGCTGAGGCTGCGACAAACCACAAGGGTGGATTACCACCTTGAGGGAATCATCGAGGATTTTTTCCCCCACTCATGACATCAAAAAATGGCAAAGAACAACATCCAAACCAGGAGATCCCACCTACAGTTACTAAACATATATTTACGGAGTATGCAGAAGGGTTGGACCGGATCATGGATAATTGTCTCTTGGAAGAGAGATATCCGGAGATCTAGAAAAGGGCCACGCTTGTACATTGTACTAATCCGAAAGCCTGCGAAGACGATGGGATCTACTCCGACGTACCGCCTGATTTGCCTGTTAGATGTGGTGAGGAAGGCCCTGAAGAGCATAGTTAAAAATAGGATTGGATAAAATATGCCAAAATTAGTGAGTACCTGGGGAACATGGTAAATTCGTAAAATCGTCATATAACAGCTCAAGAGGCCGATACAAGTTATGAGCGGTGTTCCACAGGGATCGGTCCTTGGCCTAACCCAGTAGAACATCTTACATGATAGGGTCCTGAGACTCGAAACGGGACCAGATATAGCGAGCGTCGATTACGCGGATGACTCCCTATCTGAAATATATGCGAACTTGCATAGACTTGGCCAGCGTAGTTCTCTCGACCCTCTTGTATGTGGTACGATATGGGTGGAGGGGTAGTGCGCTATCAAATACTGTCCCTGCAGGTTATTATCATATCTAAGTGTGTGCTGGTTATTCGCAGGGATGCCCCGTTAAAGTATCTAGTAAGGGATGGCCACCAGAAAACATGGTCCGGTCGAACTGCGCGGCGAGATACGCTGAACCAATTGCAGAAAGAAAGGACCAGGTTAGATGGTCCTAAGTGGACGAAAACCTTCATTCCAGACGTGGAGAGATAGGTAGACAGGAAACGCGGTTACTTTCTCAGGGCATGGCAACTTTGGCGATTAATTAACCAAACATAAAAGGAGGGAGAACGGCGCATGTGTCTACTGTGGAGTAGAAGATACGCCCAGACATATACCATCTTTGAATGTAAGAGGTGGGCCGAAAAGAGAGTGAATAGAATAGGAGATGACCATAATGGCAGAAAACGTGACGCAGATCATATAATCATATGCCAAAAATGGTGGGAAGACAGCAACGAAAATGATAACGTACAACTTAAAACGCGAGCAAGACAAAACGGCCTATCTTAAAAATATGCCAAACGATGGTGACCTCTAAAGGGGGATGGGTTTTAGTACGTGAGGGTAGTGGAAGATTAATTCTATTATATATCGCTATTATTGTAAGGTGATCCACGAACACCCATTAGAAGGATTATTTAACAACCAGCATCAAAGATCGTTTGAACTTTGCATGCATTGCATTGTGTAATTATACCGATCTGCTGAACATTGAAAAGAATGAAATAGCATAGCTAAATGTATGCAGTAGATTTTGAAGTAGTGTTTTAGGTGTCCTTATTATCGTAGTGCATGAATACGTTAAGTAGAAAAGCAATTGTCGCATCCGCAAATGCAAATTTGCATAAATAACATTTATATAGTTTCCCTTTATTTTTAAAACCGCACGTAACGCCGTTTGTATGATATAGTGTGCAAAGTGGAATTTCACGAATTGAATAACATTAGAATTTATGTTGTTTGTGCGGTAAATTTCATGCATTTAATGTACACGAACTATTATTCCGTTACCAAACAAACGCTTTTTATAATGGAGCGTTGTTTACCTTCAACGTACTTTCCAACGCAATCAGTTCCCAATTCGTGCAAACTCCAATAAAAAGCTTTTGCTTTGCGTAGCAAAAAAACAAACAAACTTCCCCATATAATTGCGTAGATTCCTTTTGTGTACCTAACAGGGTGAACTGAATCAGAATCGCTTTTCATGTATTATTTCTTAAGACCAGCAGCGATCAATGCCTGTGAGTTACGACATGGATTCGAGTGCATTATCTTTTCACTCTTGAACCAACGACCAAATTTCTCATCCACAATGGCTGGAAGACTTATTAAAATTCCAGTCACGTTTCTCTCTATATTATTTATGATAGTGAGATGGTAAGATTGCCGTAAAACTACCGGAATCTTTTAATTGGCCCTTTAGCGATAGTTTACATTTTATATTCGAAAAAAACTCAAGGGGAATTTACGCTTCAAGAGTTAAGTTCTAGAATGAGTAAAACAAAACCTCCGTTTTATTACATTTATTTTTTGAAACTATTAAACC
Source organism: Photinus pyralis (assembly GCF_008802855.1). Lineage (NCBI taxonomy): Eukaryota > Metazoa > Arthropoda > Insecta > Coleoptera > Lampyridae > Photinus > Photinus pyralis. The sequence continues at coordinate 55,280,311 of NW_022170249.1, forward strand.
ACGCTCTAGATCATTTTATTACGCTAACACTCCTGAATAAAGTTGACGCTATAAAACGTTAAGCTAAAAAAATAAAAAATAATGTCGTTTACAGACATAAAATATTATTTATACATACGGCTGCAATAAAAAAAGAAAGCATCTTTTCCCGAACTTATATTGGCATCCTTTTATTTCGCATGATTAGACTGTATTTTTATGTTTCATTTAGCACTCCACAAAAAATATTCGATTATTCAATGATTATATGTTATACGCAGGTTCACTTTAATTACAAACTGCGTGCTTTGCTAGTAGGTGTGGCTGCTTGAGATTGTTTCAAAAATATGCATATTTGTGTAAACTACGTCAGACAGGCGTTTTGTTTGGCTTAAGCGCCTAAAATAATGATGGGTCACAATACTTCATTTATTGGTAACGTTAAATTTTAGGTGGTATTTGGGATTAAACACAATCCCGATCATATTAGTTGAATTTGAGGACAATGTTGATGTTTGATTTTGTTTAAATAATAAATTGCTTTGCTTGTTTTGTTTTGCTAATTTAATTTGCGGACTGGATTTATTTAGCTAGGAATTACTTGTGTAGTATGCATTTATAAAAAGCTTCTCATGTTTTCTCCGGTCGTCGCGATAAGGAGTTCAAGATATTGACATTTCCCATCGGGTGTCGATTTTTTCGATGTAATACTTACTTTTTGAGCTATTCGCGAAAAACCGTCCAAAAACGTGGGTTTTTTGGTTGAAAAAGTGACATTTCTATTCGCGAATAGGCCAAAAAGTGCTGACTTTTAGAAAGAAACTTTATAGATCAAAATTTACTGCAAAGTAATCAATCTATCCATTCCCGAATTCATCACTCTCGAGAAGAGGTGGCATCAACCCCAGGGTAAAAAAACATAGATCCATATTTTTATGAAAATCGATACCTACTATATTTGGTGAATTATACGATTATTGACGGGACTAATACCTAATCTATAAAAGCACGATCTCTTTTGCACTGTTCTGTTCAACGGGGATAGCACTCTAAACGGAGTCTCTTCAGAAACCATTTAATTCTTTTTTAATCCGAAATAAATGAAATTTTGTGTCATAGAACAATTTTGTGTTCAATCGAACTCTAAATTTTATTACTCAGGGTTGGAGTTCTCATGTTAAATTTAATATTCATGCCCAGAGTTATGCTAGGTGTTATTCAAAATAATTCCTTGGAGTTGTTGAATGTGATCAAAGCTGCTGAGATTTCTAAATTACTAAAACTAAGTCTTTATCGAGATTTTTTTAATTGTAGCGTAGGCCGGACGTATTTTTAGAAATGTATAATATAGTATATTAAGGTACAAGTGTATAATCAAGTCTTTAAAGCACGCGCAACGAGTTTAAGGGCACGACGCAAAGCGGAGTGCCTTTAACGTTGCAAGTGCTTTAAAGACCAATTATACACGTGTATCTTATAGTATTTTTTATTATACCTGCAGTATAAATTAAAAATAGGAAATACAATGAAATCATATTGACGTTATACTCGAATACATGTCTAATTAAGTGGGCTGGGTGTTCGTAATTTCACGATTGCCATGAAAATGTCACTTGACGTTTGCTTATAAAAATCATCGTCTTTGTGAATTAAACGATTTCCGTTGAAAAAGATAATACACCGTCCATTAAATCGATTGTTGTGAAATCTAAACAAACGTTGGTAGGTGTAAAATCCAAATCCAGTAAAGCCTATTATAAAGAATATGAAAAGTTGTTTCCATGGATGGAATAGGAAGTTACTTACTAATACAGTCTTAAATGCATCCGCTGGCATATATGAAGGAAATGTCTAAGGTATTTAAATCTTCTATATTTTGGTGCATTCATTCAAAACTTTAAAGCAATACTGCGATTAAAAAGTGGAACAGATTTGGAAGCATACCCTAAATTACGCGCGTTTGTGAAAGCTTCAACCAAAGGATAGGTACAAAAGCCAAAGAAATGTTCTGCATTTACAGAAAGCGACCTAAGAGGATTTTTTATTTCATCCAGATGACAGTTTCAAAAGTCATACTTGAAGTATCGTTACTTAGCAACTTTAAAGCACGTGTGTTTTAAAGGCCCTTTTTCGCACGCATTTGAGTGTTTCAAACGGAGATTGTGATTCAGGTATAATAAAAAAATTTATTTAATTGAGCTAGCTGAACAGATGTTTTGTGGGTGGTTTAGTGACCGTTTGCCATTCCACATGCAATATAATTATAATATATTTTCATAACTTCATCAGCAATATATTCTTTTAGCATTGGAATGCTTAGGGTTTTGTGTATGGGTATGAAGTTATCAGTTTCGTCAAGCAGATAAGAAGACAGTGGTGTCGCGTCAAGTGTTGATTGTACCGTACTCGGCCGCAATCGGTAGATTAAAGAAAAGACGCGGATACTGTCGATACGGTAATTACTTAATAGTGCGCAATTGTATTGTTAATTCCAATCTAAAATTCTCGCACATCTTCTTTAATAGGATTACGAGCATGTTATGAGGTTTATTATTCAAAAAGTTTACGTTTGTGATCCCGAGTGAATAAGGGTTATTTGTGTTTTACATGTGGCGTTATACGGTTATCATTTCCAATGTTTCCGATGGTTGCATGGATTGCGAAATCTGTAAATTTTTACAAACAGCAGTGACAACTGTAAACTGCTCTATATGGTGATCTCAGCCTTAATTGTCTAACTTCAATTGAGCCAATCATAAGCTATTTCGTCACGATTAATTTGTCCCGTGCGCAATCCCTTTTAAACCCAAAAGCTTAATCATTTTCTGAGAATTATCTGTCACAAATCGCGTTCCAAATTTGAGGTCGTACCTTGTTTACAATAATTAAATTAACAACCCAAAATTCAGTCCTCGGTAGTTTTAGTTTAGAATCAACTGCCCCTTATAGATAGGAAACTAAGTAGACGATTACAAACATTAAAGTTGTTATGTTTAACAATGTTAAACATCCAGAGGGTATTGAGAAGTTCGTAACCAGTTGTAAAGTGCAAGAGGTTGACAACTGACATCAAACTCGATATTTTAATACAACACGTACAAAACTTAATCGAGGCATTTAGTCTTCCATTAAAAAAGTAAAGGGTTTTGTATGTTGAACATAGTAGCCTTTCCCCACAACCGTCAACTTAATAGATACGTTGCTCACACTTCACGTTATGTGGAAAATAGTAAATTGTGCAGTTCCTGTCTTCAATTTTACACGTATGATTGAAAAGGCGCATCTTATTTTCCCTAGAAGGCGACTGTGTTCCCATTGTCCGTGTGATACGAAATGTGTGTGTTAAAAATGAGATGCGTAGAAGTCGTCATGATTGAGACGCCCTTCTACCCAACGAATCTGATGTCTAGAAGTCATTCCCTTCAGTTATTTACGGAAGCGCGACACCATAAGCAAATGGATTGGGTGCAACCTTTGAATATACAATATGATATTCAAAGGTGCAACTGAAACTCTCATCCAAATCACCTTTGGCTCCGTCTAACGCCAAGTACCAAGAGTAATGAATTATGCGTGTACAGCCCGTAATTAAGAATTTCGTAAATACACGTCCTTACAGTGAGTCTGATCAGATAATGGACCGATTTGGCCGTGCCTGGTGAATGAATGTAGTTACGTTTAATGTATCTTGGAATTGAATTTTTTAACTGCTGTTAATTAGTGTAACGGGTCTATTAAAATTTGATTTTTCCCCCCTTAAAAAATAAGTAGAATTTTTAAGTAGTAACAAATGTCAAGGTTTTAAATGCGTCATCCCGAACAAATGTTGGTCATGGTGATGTAAAGAATTTATCTGGATGATTGGAGTCAACGAAATATGTCATTTTTACACAGGGGTTTACAATGGGCTTAATTACTGTTCTTTTTTTGGTTTTGGTGTCTATATAGCGCGAGTTGGGATATGATTACATCCGTTTTATGAGGGGCATGGTCTAGGGTATGGTGCTTTAGTAAACTCATCATCAAATAAAGTTAACATTTGTATAAAATTTAATGAAAAGCTTTGAGTAATTGGTCTTAAAGGATTTAATCAATTGTAAATGCCTGATATAAATCACAATGGGTAATTGAAGGTTTTCGTTCAAGAATTTAAACTTTTGTCGTCTAATTTGATTAAATCCACCAAATTTATGGGTCCATTGATTATCAACTTTATCTTAAAAAAAGGCATAAAGAAACTGTAGGCGTGTATCCACTTATATGCGTGTTTGTCGATTTTGCGCATTTAAATGGTCATTTTAATTGAGATTACGTTAAAAGGTTCTAAAAAAGTCTAGGTATTGTAAAAATTCCTTGTACTAAAGGAAGGTGTATGTGGAACTATTTGAAAATTAAATTACACATTTATATTGCCATTTAGTCCTTTTGATGGCGAAGTGGAAAAGTTGGAAAAGTTGGACAACTCTACAGTAAGCAAAACCAACAAAAAAAAGGAAGAAAATCTAGTAAAGAATAAGGTAGCAGACCGAAACAATAATTCATTTTGCTTCTCGAGAGTAAGTAGAAGTACAGTGTGTCAAGAAATTTTAGGGCCGTTATTTACTTTCTTATTATAGAGTTTACAACTACGGAGAGAAATTTATTAATTCTTCGGTTTTCAGCGAAGGAATAATTATTGATTATATTTTAAGAAAACTTCGGCAATAAATCTGATCCGATATCAAAATTGCAACTGAGTCAATTAATTATTTAAGCTCATTCTAATGGATTCTACTCGAAATGCTAAGATTTGCGCTTATTTATCGGCAAATTAACCGAAACTTTAATTCTTTTTCTCTCTAATTAAAGACTTGTTCATTTGCAGAACGATGTAATTGATGATGCCGTTTGGTAAACAACGCAAGGATCGCAATGGTTGTTATATAATTAGAAACTGCTTTTGTGTAAATAGGATGCTCCTAACCGTGATATCATTTACCTACAATTGCAATGGCAATCGATTCGTTAGTTAAATAAAGAAACTCGAAGATGGTAAATGCAAATTAAATGTCATTATCGTGGAATTGTGCAGTAATGTGAACACATAAAAGCTGGAATACACGCTAAAGCTTATGACTTCGGTCACGATACTCACTCCATTGCATTTGCCTTGGTATGAAAGCCATTGAGTGAATAATATCATATAAACACTAAAACACTCTTACAATATTTGTAAGGTTTTACATTTTGAAATTTAAATCCAACCCTAGTGACGTTGAGTTCGTTGTCTTGTGTTTTAAAACGTTTATAGAGATTATAGTAATTTCACTGTAAACGCCTCATTATATTCGGGTGTAAAAACCAGTTTTAATTTCTTCTTATAAAATACTCAAACAAATGTTTCAGGTACCTTTAATGAAAGACCCAGTAATCGAATGACTATGTTACCCGAGATATTCGGACGACCCTCAGTTTTAAAAGATAACACATTGCATCCTCCTTGATAGACTAACCTTTCCGCGATAGCTTGGATGCCCGGAGCCCTTGAGCTAGGGCTTAACGTATGACTGGGCAGCGAACCGAATCCAAGCTAGTGTTAGGAGAGGAAAAACACTCCTCGTCCACTCCCCAAGTAGGTATCCAAAAAGTACCTACTCCAACATATATCATAAAGGAAGGGAGCAATGCGGCAAGAACTGTGTGGATTGAAAAGCAATTACCTAGGCAATTACAGTTAATCCGTGTCTGATAGTGATGTGTGCAATTGTATGCGGTTACTACACCGCCCACAAAACATCTGTCCAGCTAGCTCACACAGGACAGATTAATTCAGTTATTGCTGTAACAAAAGTTGGCAACATAACTAGAAACAAAAACCGCACCGCAAGTCCTTGATGGAAACAAGTTTAGTAAAATATTAATTATTATGTAAAATCCGTTCATAAAATGCGATGTCCAAAGCAAAAACGCACAACACTTCAAAAATCCTCTTTTTTTATTACGAACGCACAACTAAATTCTTTTAAACTCGAACATGATGATCTTCTTTTAACACGGCTTACTTAAAATCTCTTAATCCACCAAACTTTCTTTAATCAAATTTACTTACCTAAACACAAACTGACTTTACTTTAGAGCCAAGCACACTTTAAATACTCTAACAAAACGTCTCACACTTTAACCACATACCTTTCGAACACCGAGCAACAGGAATCAGGGCCGTGCTTAACTCAAAATGGCCGTTCGCGTGTTTTTGGGCGGATGTGCCATTTTGTAATTTACTAAATTAGTTTTGACCGTGTTCATCAGATGGTAACAAGATCCAAATTGTCTTAGCTTAAAATAGTAGTAATAATGTATTGACGGCAACATTGACATTAACAATAAAGTGAGTTTTGCCAGGTAAGACCAGGAGAATGGATGTAAGTACAACATACATAGAGGAAATTTTTATAGTAAATATTTGTGTGCAATGGCGTGCGGTCAGAACTTCACCCACAAAACACCTGTCCAGCTAGCTTAAAGAAATCAAAATTGAAACTTAATGAATTTTATAATCATTCCTCGTACAAATCTAATATCTGCTATAAGAAAAATCCTAATACTGACATAAAATTAAAATAAAAACTTTGATCAATGCCTTAAATAGATCTTGGACACAAACATAAAAAACTGACATCAGGGTCGCACAAAGAATTCGAATAAATGCACAATTAATCGATAATAACAAACATTTATTCCCAAACACATGAAACAATCAAAACAAAATTCCTGAAAGAAAGAGTAGCTTACAAAGCTAGTTTGAACATTATACCCCGCATTCAGGCGGTCGATAATTCAAAATAATGCGATATTCAGGAGCACTTATCAAAGACACAAAAACACTCGCTGACAGCTTCAGGAATCTTCACTTTTTTTAATTAACTGAACTCAAGGACTCGAAATGGATTGATAAATAAGATGAAAAAATTTCGGTGGCTGCCCGAACGATAGAAACCTTTAACTTTGACTCCCACTCTTCAAAAACTTATGCTGCAGACTACTTCACATCACGATAACTTAAATGTTTTATTAAGATTGTTTAACTTCTTCTGCAACCCTTTCAGCATTAGGTACTGGTAACTATTATTGGGTGGTTAAGATGGGGGAAGTCCTAGTCCAGTAGGCATAAAGGTGGTAAGCCAAATTTAAAGACCATTCTTTGATCAATTTAATATATTTCAGTTGACGTTGCAACCTTCATCAGAAACTGAAAAGGAATAATCACATTAAAAAAACCTTTTTAGTTTCTGATGAAGGTTGCAACGTCAACCGAAATATATTAAATTTATCAAAGAATGGTCTTTAAATTTGGCTTACCACCTTTATGCCTACTGGACTAGGACTTCCCTCATCTTAACCACAAAATAATAACTTCTTTTGCACAACTGCGTCTTCAACAAAACAACTAGGGCTAAAGCTAGGGTTTTATTATAAACAAATTTACAATTTCTTTATACCGTCGCGAAACACTAACAGCTGGCAGCAGCAGCCTCGTTTCTCGTTGATTCCCGTATTTAAAGGTACACTTCCACCATAAGATAATTTCCTTTCTCAAGATCTTTCCAATCAACCGCTAACCACAAGCAAACTTTATAACACTAGCTTCGCGTCCTCACTTACGCACGTTAGAATATCTTCATCTTTATCCCTTCTGACAGCGATAGTAACACGCGCTTTAATTAAATTTCGCCTGATAACAAAATTCTTATCGCAAACGAGCGAATGCCCTACCAGCATAGGGCCTATTCATCGTGGATAACGTTCAACAAATTAGAGACAAGCTGAAATTTGGCAAAGTACTTTTTCATAAGGGTCTAAACACAATCTGAAACTAAGCGCTGAACCCGTCACCCCAAAACCACCCCCTAAGTGGGATAAAATCAATCTTTTTTGAAATTTTTCTTAATAATTCTAAAACGTAAGCATTTTAAGAAAAAATGTCAAGGGAGAAAAATTGCAGAGAAGAAACTTTCCTAACATATATGTATACGTCAAATTTGTTAATGTTCAGTGGCGATGATTTCAGCAACTCATTCAAATACTTAATCGAAATACTATAGTATTTCCTAATATTACTATAAAACATGATGAATTCAATACGGCCTGCAAGGGGTTCTTCGAAGTGACCCCCCCGTAACTCTAAGCAATCGTGGGCGTCTCGACTTTTCCGGCACCTCAATCTTCGCTTAGTTCCTACATGCATCAGTTAGTGTTGCTGTGAAGAGTCAATATTGTCCAAACTCTTCTTCTTTTTTTATCGCATTTTTTGCAAATGAATTTGTAAAAATGTAGCTTTCATCTCACTTCGGCCGGCTGGCTGGCAGCAAATGCGGGCCCGTAGATGAATGCTTGTGGAAAGAGGAGTAGTGTACAATTGTACGTGTAACTACCGGGTCGGTGTAATTAACAACTCTAGTGCCGGGGTTTCATGATCTGGGGTCAGCGACATCTCGGCGCCATCCTCGAGCGTTATACTAACGTAGTGATATTTCGGTGTTTTCCTATCTTGTAAACGCGTCCAACTCCTGTGTGACGAAATATTGCTTTTTTCGTAGAGGCAAAATTAACCACCTTTTGCAAGGCGCGCGTCTTTGAGGGGTAATCGACTTCGGCCGCCGAAAAGTTGCCTTGCCCTGTGAATTTTCTCACGCGGTTTAAAGTTTCCTCAATCCAAAATCGCGGTCTCTCTTTCTGGTGTCGCCAATAGAAGCTCGAGCTGTGAGAATTTCACATTTTACTATTAAATACACAAATCTAAGTAAACAACTTACAAAAGAGGCTAACAAATATCAATAATTGCAACAAGAACAGTTCTCCGAGATACGCTGTTGAGATGGACAAATTGAATCAAACATCTCTTACTTTTTGTAGCGACATTACCGAATCGCAGATCTTATTGGCAATCCATGAATAAAATTTATATCGCACCCTAAGAAGTGAAAAACGCACCATACGCTATTATGAGCACGCTACATCATATTTATCTGTGACAGTATTCGACTAGAATGTCAAGCAAAGCATTCTCAAGTTATTAATGGCATTAGGTGTAGGTTGCACAATATCTAGAGAGTATACATTTTGCACTTTAGAAGTGATTTCAATGTTTGCGTCTTAAATTACAATTCCCATTATAGCAGCAGACTTCATTAGAGTAACTGTAATTATTCTGTCAACTACCTGGAAATATAGCACATCTGAGTTAGATACTAATTTTCTGCAATGTTGTATTTTCTATTTTGTATTATTTATAATTATAATTAAACCTATATCAGAAAGCAAACCTCTTTTATTTTCTATGCGA